>NW_024750875.1:159117-351555 GCF_018991925.1 Homarus americanus
TCGAAGGAAGGCTGGCGAATGTCTGTCTGGTAGCATAACCACGGCGAAGCTGGGGGTATTTATGCGATTCTGCCGGATCAGGTTCAGAGGTGTGAAGTGAGCGGCGCCGCTGATTGCGCTGGGCGAAGACGGGAGAGGAGTTGTAGGGAGCAGGTCACTACAATGCCTTTGGTGCCTTATTCTTAATTTTTATCAGAAATCCCTGAGGGTAACACAGTTTCCTGAAAGAACCGATTATGCTGTACAGGCTATATGCAAATTCCTCCTCGAGGAATTCTTTACTGCATATCCTACATGCCCTTAAGAAAAATCCGATCACCACTCCCGATTTCGTTATTTCACTGTGAGCCGAAGGGTGGAGGAAATCATACCACTCGGCCCCTCTACCCATAATTCTTTTTTAGTTGTCTGCATCAAGCGTCTCCATGTAGAGACAAGCCATTACAGCACCGAGGGGGTTACCCCATGCCTACGCCAGTGTGTCACATATATTCTTCTTCGTTGAAAACGAATACACCAAATCTAACGCACAGTGCCATAAGTCCCATCGCTCTCTCCATCGCTTCTTTGACCCCTTCTACTAGTATGTTGGTGAATAGAGACTTAACGTCAAAGCTTGCCATTTTCTTGTCTCTGAATTTAATGGCGTTAAGTCTCTCCATAAGGTTAGAGGAATTTTTCAGCCTTAGATAAGGGTTTGGCTAGTCGTTTGGCCAACCTGTTGGTTTCATTGGTATTTTCGGCTTGTGAATTTTAGGGAGTCCTTTCATTTCCGGCGGCGTGGGTTCTCCTCAAGTAAATTCATCAGCTTCTTGCCCTTCTCCGATTTTCTTAGTGGTGTCATTCAGTAAGTTCAACACTTTATCGTTTAGTTATATTTATCCACCACAACCGCTCCTCCTCCCTTATCTTGGTTTTTGCTTAAATCGTTCAGTGATAATCTGTTCCGTCTTGGTAAAGCGGTTGTTCATCAGCTAAGCGTTGTAGCAAACTAACACAACTTTCGTGAATCCCTTTTCTACGTCACTGTCACTCCATTTGAAATTTCTGTTCACATATTCAGCATTGCTTCTCGTATCTTCTCCTGAATAGAATTTTAAGCCCAGTGAGAGTGCTCCTGATTCTACCTTGGTCAATGTTTTTCTTGAGAGGTTTATAACTAAATCTGGGCGTCCTCTGGTGCACCAAGCGCTTTTGTCGCACAGTGATTGTAATTTCCGCTTAAACTTTGTTTTTTGTCCATTGTTTTCTCTTATGTAGTTAGTCTTATATAATTTTATTAATGTAAAATTTAAGTTAAGAATAATGAAAATCACTGGCACTGTCATCTTAAACATTAATAACTATTACATTAATAATACTAAGATCATCCCTTTCAGTAAACAAAATGGTAAGGAGAAATATATTGTGGAAAATGCATTAATTCACAATTTTTCCATAAGCTATGCAACATGTACTGTATTTCCCTTTGTAAGGACGATGTAACATGTACAATTTACTTAACTTTTCAACATACACCATTTTTTTCGGTTTCAGTTTTCAATGCTATAACTTTTTTTTTAAGAAAAATCAAATTTCGCCGGCCGCAGTTTCAATATCAATGTTATTTTGATGGTTATGGTCTAATTCATCCTTTGAAATAAGGAACATTCTCATACTGGATAAGATCCTGCCAAGAAGGTCGGCGCTGGCTTTCCGATAATCTTGGCTCACCGTTATGTACACGAATGAGTCAGCCATGAACTGAAGATGAAAAACAAGAGAATTGACGATCCAGACAGTTTTTGACTTCTCGTATACATGAAAGATTCGGCCCATGTAGAGAGACACATTACAGGTGACGGTGGCGACAAAGTTGATTAAGATGGTGCGAGTGACATGGTTCTTCCAGTTATTCATGGCAACATTGTCTCGCCCGTCTTCTACTCTGTTTACTTGGTTGGACTTTTGGCATTTTAAACGTTGGATCTTGAAAGAAAGTTTGGTAATTATTTTTCTTTAAATTGTTGTGAAAAAAATTGGACAAATTAATGATCATATTGCAACACAGGCTTACTTAAAGTATGAAACGTTTAATACCAATCTTTTACTCCTTTTATTTTCATACATTTATAAATTCTTAAAATTATATTGTAGGGGTATCGAGATATTAATGTTGTCTAGCACTCAGGATGGAAGGAAACTCTAATGTGGTTTTCTTGTATAATACATAAGTCATATGATAGACAGTCTGGTGCTGGAGGTGCCGTGTGGTGAGGGGCTGCTTGGTAGAGACGTGCGGTGAGTAGCTTGTTGAAGGAGGTAGATGTGCAGGAGCTTCGTTAGAGAAGATGTTGCCTGTTGCTGGATTCCTGGTTGAATGAAATGTTAACAGCGTGGAGCTTGCTGGAGGAGATGTTGCTTGTTCAGGAAAATGGGCAGAATGAGAGTTGGTTGGTGAGGAAGCTCAGAGAAGGACATGCTCGCTGGCGGGAGCGAGGACCGCCAGGCAGGTGGAGGAGAGGCGAGGGTCGCCAGGCAGCGGCAGAGGAGGAGGTGTTGCTTGTTCAAGAAGATTGGTCAGACTGAATCTCAATGGAGAGACAGAGCTTATATACCCCGCAGCAGCCGCTATGAGTCATGGTGGGAAAACCCGAGAAGTAGCCGGTGACTAGTTCCGTTGCTAAGATACGGTAACATCTGGGGACAGCTCTCCCTTGGTTGCTAGGGGAGGCGGCACATTGGAATGCGATACGCAGTTGTAGGGGAGACGTTCACTACAATACTCCCCCTCCCCTCCAGGCGGTGTAGGAGACTTGTTGATTGTAGAGTTGCTTAGCACATGTGAGGCAGACCGGGCGGTGCATGCCTCATGTGAGACAACGGCGATGGCGTGATGAGCCGATCGCTGAAATACAACTGTCTAGATACACACTATCTGTGGGAGAAGGGAGAAAAGGGGTGTGTGGAGGCGATGGATGTTGTGCTTCCCTCACGACAGGTACAGGGTCGTCAGATGCGCCTGCTGGGGTGTGTGTGGGCCTGGATCAGGAGCAGGGGCTGGGTCAGCAGAAGCGGGTTAGGGCTCGTGACAGCAGCTGGGTCCACGACAGCAGCAGGGTGCAGGACATTAGCAGGGAGTACCTGAGGGAGAAAAGAGGGGTGTGGAGGCGATGGATGTTGTGTGCTTCCCTCACGGCAGGTACTGCTGGGCCGGGGTTGGCGTCTGAGGCAGGACGGGTGTGCTGGGGTCGTCAGAATGTGGTGCGTGAGGCAGGAAGAGGAGCCGGTGTCTGCTTGAAGACTGGGAGCGTGATCAGTGTCTCCTCCATCCTGTGTGAGTGCTAATCTCCGGGAGTCACCATTGTAGGGGTATCGAGAGATTAATGTAGTCTAGCACTCAGGATGGAAGGAAACTCTAATGTGGTTTTCTTGTATAATATATAAGTTATATGATAGACAGTCTGGTGCTGGAGGTGCTGTGTGGTGAGGGGCTGCTTGGTAGAGACGTGCGGTGAGTAGCTTGTTGAAGGAGGTAGATGTGCAGGAGCTTCGTTAGAGAAGATGTTGCCTGTTGCTGGCCTCCTGGTTGAATGAAATGTTAACAGCGTGGAGCTTGCTGGAGGAGATGTTGCTTGTTCAGGAAAATGGGCAGAATGAGAGTTGGTTGGTGAGGAAGCTCAGAGAAGGACATGCTCGCTGGCGGGAGCGAGGACCGCCAGGCAGGCGGAGGAGAGGCGAGGGTCGCCAGGCAGCGGCAGAGGAGGAGGTGTTGCTTGTTCAAGAAGATTGGTCAGACTGAATCTCAATGG
Organism: Homarus americanus; assembly: GCF_018991925.1. Classification (NCBI taxonomy): domain Eukaryota; kingdom Metazoa; phylum Arthropoda; class Malacostraca; order Decapoda; family Nephropidae; genus Homarus; species Homarus americanus. The sequence continues at coordinate 162,909 of NW_024750875.1, forward strand.
AGAGACAGAGCTTATATACCCCGCAGCAGCCGCTATGAGTCATGGTGGGAAAACCCGAGAAGTAGCCGGTGACTAGTTCCGTTGCTAAGATACGGTAACATCTGGGGACAGCTCTCCCTTCGTTGCTAGGGGAGGCGGCACATTGGAATGCGATAAGCAGTTGTAGGGGAGACGTCCACTACAATATAATAATAATAATAATAATAATTAACGGTTTATTGAAAAAGTTCTGCAGCCCGAAGGCTGAAAATATACATTGGGCATAAATGACTTATTACATACATTGGTGGTTTAACAAAAGCCTTCATTAGAGAAAGGTAAAGGAACATACAGTGAACATACAGATTAATGTAGGTGTTGAACAGCAAAACGTAGTGTAGTAACTCCCTCCCAGATGGTGTTAGGAGGGACTCACGTGGTGTAGTAGTTCCCTCACAGATGGTGTTATGAGGGACCTCACGTGGTGTAGTAATTCCCTCACAGATGTGTTATGAGGTGTAGCCTCACGTGGTGGTGTAGTAATTCCCTCACAGATGGTGTTATGAGGGGCCTCACGTTAATTCCCTCACAGATGGTGTTATGAGGGGCCTCACGTGGTGTAGTAATTCCCTCACAGATGGTGTTATGAGGGGCCTCACGTGGTGTAGTAATTCCCTCACAGATGGTGTTATGAGGGGCCTCACGTGGTGTAGTAACTCCTTCACATATGGTGTTATGAGGGGCCTCACGTGGTGTAGTAATTCCCTCACAGATGGTGTTATATGAGTGAGGTGTGGTTCCAGGCCTTCCTATCGTAGACGGATTAACACATCGCTGGTAGTTGGGTCTCACGGGCCGTTATCACTGGGTACCTGGGACCTCACTGTGTGAAAGGTCAACTTGGGTACCACTGTTACTGTTGAGTTGTTCTCACTGACTTAAGCACTGTTCACCACTGTTCACCTCTGTTTAACACTGGTTCCATTTCTTTCCTAAATGAAATAGTAACTTCTGGCGTGAACTTGTTGATATTCCGGTGGGGAGGAGGGTTCAGGGGAGGGAGTTGGTATGGGCCAACATAACAGTTGACCTGGCTGCTCCGAGAGGAGCGCCAGGTACGTCTTGACCCTTCGGTGGTCAAGGACCTGTTATATGTGTATTAGCCCCTCTCTTACAGGCAGAAGTATTTATTATATAAATGAATTAATTACATTTGACTTGTATAAATATTACCCCCTGTAACTTTCCACTAGCTATGAGGTAGCATATTTAGAGCACGTGATAAGGTGTGCCCACGGGAAGTCACGTCACTTGGTGCTGAGTTAAGCATTAAGTAGCCGGCTCTCTGGCTACCTATTGCGGGCAGTAGTTTGATAACCCTGACTACAGTAGAGGAAAACGTTATTGAAAGCCATCGTGGATGGTTCCATTTTCCCTCGAATGAGGACGTCGGATATATTTCCAACCTCACTCGAGAAGTCTCGACTCAAGTCTTCACTCAATCCTCACGAGAAACAGACGTATTGATAAACAAGCTTCACAGAAAAGCTTGCCGTCCTCATTTAAACTCTCAATAGCTGCATTAAGATAATTTACGGGAAACCCCTTTTTTGAAAGTGCATATAAGACATCTTTTTATAATAGACGAAGTTACAGACAGCGGATCTATGGACCCGTAACAATAACCAGTGTCAGTGTGACAAAAAAAAAACACAAAAAAACAGTGATGTTATATACTGTTAAAAAAAAGATATCATTACAGAGGACTCAGTCTAGGACCAGTCTATGGCGACCAGTCTACAGTCTACTGCAGTGGTTCTCAACCTTGTTTGCCCCATAAACCCCTTTCACCATATGTCAGAATGTCATTCCCCCTCCTTTCCAAGATTGTCTGCCTCAAAAAGTGCATTCCAAATATATGCATATAATACTGAAAATCCTTTATTTTTTCCATATTAGTATCAGTTTTCCCCCCCCTGAAACCTGAGGGGGGGAAATTCCCCCCCGGTTGAGAACCCCTGGTCTACTGTTTCCAGTCACACTGAAGTTGATTAACAGTTGAGATAATCTGTTCTGTTACTCGGACTGTGATGTAACAGAAATTTTAAAGTTTCATAAGTGGCAGCGAAAAGGACCGAATCCATGTCCGAGATCAGTGTAAACTTTTTTAATAGAAAATGATTTTTTGTTGTTGTTAAAGTTATATTTTTTTCTAAGTACACGTGGATATATACCGTCTTCAGAAATTTTCTGTTGAGTGATTTACATTTTCTCATCCAAGATGATACCCTTTGAATGTGGGCATGTATCCATGCTCACGAATTACTCTGGTAGTTCCAAAGGATGTCATCTGAAGGCATGAAATGTACTTCCGTATATTTTCCAAGAAGTGTTTTGACTGTTGTTCCCAGCATGAGCGTCTTCAATGGTTGTGGTGGTTTTTCCAAATTTGGCAATCGTACTTTCCCATGAGAGCAGCACAGTCCAGCAGATTCTCCTTTGTACTTCTTTGCACCGCAGTATTCACATTTCTTATCCATGTTGCCAATGACAACAGAGGGATACTTTTCATATTCTATATATAACATCATCCATCATCACTTCTTCTTCCACCAATAGTTCATTAACGGTGTATGTAAGTTCCACCATGTTTTTCAATACAACGGTACAGCAAAGTATATTTTTTAGCATTAAACTGTTATTATTTTATCGTCTAATCATCACTACATATAACACCACCCATCTTCACTTCATATAACATCATCCATCATCACTACATATATCACCATCCATCATCACTACATATAACACCATCCATCATCACTACATGTAACACCACCCATCATCACTACATATAACACCACCCATCATCACTACATATAACACCATCCATCATCACTACATATAACAACATCCATCATCACTACATATAACATCATCCATCATCACTACATATAACACCATCCATCATCACTACATATAACACCATCCATCATCAATACAGATCGGTAAAGTAGTTTCCGAGATTCTCTTGCGGACACACAAACACACAGACATATTTCTTTGTTTTATATAGATACTAGCGGAATCGCCGCCCTCCGGGCTGATCTTTCGCTCGGCCACGGTAGGAAGCCACCCTCCGGGGGGGCTCCATATTGTCTCACTGTAGCCGATCTGTGGTGAAGAGGATAAAACTCTCCAGGCTTCTATGCCCTTGACTCTTCAGGCTTCTACGCCCTTAACTCATGAGACATAAAGGCAAGCATGAACTTAGCATGCTTCCCTGTTGGGCACTGTAAACGCTTCTGCGCTTCACCTTACACAAGGATGTAGGGGAGTGCCCAATATAAAAAGAAAAAAAGAAAAAAAAGAAAAAAATGAGGATAAAAGTAAAAAGTAATTGCTCAAGTTCCATCCCTGGCTGTTAAAACAAATAAATATTAAATTTTGCCAGTGTAACACTATTTTTATTTAAGCAACAAAATCCGGTATTTTTTTCAACTCTAAGTATGTAATTATAAAAAAGCATTATAGTATAAAATACAATAAAATAACATTAGCCAAGAATAAATAAATCCGGACTCCAGGGATCAGCTGCGGGCCTGTCGGGAGCTGTCGGGATGCTTGTGTCTGGCCGAGCGGGGCGGACGACGTTTGAATCCAGCGAGTGTTTTGAATGTCTTTAATATAATGTAGTTTTGAAGGTCTTGGTTTTGCCATTTCTCAACATGACAGAGGAAGCAGAGTACATTGATAAATTAGGTAAGTTCCAAGTATATTGTGGCGTTGTGTAGAATAGTAATAGGCAGTAATTTATGTTTTAAATGAGAGATCTGTGTAGTAGTCGTAGTAAAAAAAAATAACCTTCCATAACTGATAGCAAGTCAAAGTGAGTATATTAGCTATCTAACGACAAACTGCAAGACAATGAACCTGCAGGACACCGCACTAGAGGGAGAAAGCATACATGTAATTATATGATAGTGGGTAAAATTATGAAAAACCATCGGAAAAGCATAATTTCAACCTAACCTAAACTAAACTTTAAAGGGGTAAAATTTCACTTGTTGCCACTCTACGAAATGTAAGTTGAAAGTTTTTCCTATGGTTTTGATGTGTTATGAACGAATTAGACCTTTCCTGGCACTAGTCAATAATTTCTGAGATTCGTCCCTCCCCTTCCATCTCAGAATCAAGAGATTTGCTATAAAATTCAAGGTAAAATGTGTTCAAAATACATGGAAAAGGATGCACCCCCATTTCGTTACCAATCCATTTCGTCACCAAAACCCCATTTCCTTACCAATATCAAATCCGTTTCGTCACCACTAACAGTTGCTGGTATTAGTGACAAATTGTAAGTTATTATCGTAAACTTTTACTCTAGGACACGAGTCCCTTGGTGTTGACCAATATGTTTTCCTAGTGTATTTTGGTGTGTTTTAAATGAATCTGACCTTCATTTTTTATATTAGAAATATGTTTTTCCTATGATATTTGATGAGTTTCGGACGAATTTGTTATTAATTTCCATCGGATATCACTAGTTTTTGAGATAACCCCCCACTCAACAATATTTAGGGATAAAGTCGGAATTTTATTGAATTTTTTGCCGAGTAAATCACAGAAATAAAATACCAACCAATAAAACCTAACCTAACGTAACCTAACCTAAACCTAACTGGTAAAGGCTTACGAAACTGCTATCACCAGAAGGAAATGTGTGAATTGGATTAAATTTTTGGTACACATTATTTACATGTTATTAAACACAGATATGGAAACGACAATGCATAGAACCTACTAGAACCTGACCTATCAAACCCATCCTATTAGGTTAGGTTCTATGCATTATCATGTGCAATATGTGTTTAATATTAAGCTAATAGTGTGTACAAAAAATTAAACAAAATCGCAATAAGCCAAAGAACCTAGGAAACCCTACCTAACAATTGTCACGAACGAAAAAATCTTAAACAACTTAGCTTAATATTGAGGTTGTTATACAGTATTGCATTTGGAACATTTACAAGTGTTCTTAATTAAACCATGGTTACAAATAAGAGCTAGCAAACGAATATCATCAAGAATCAGGCCTGATAATTCTCGATAAGAATAATCACAACAACGCAGGTCAAACATGATGTAAACGAGGCACTCTAACACGTAATCATCGCGTGATGTTCAAACTGTAGATGATATAAAAAAGAGAATCCACATAATAAATAAACAAAAGAATAAAAAAGTGGTTTAAACGTAATTCTAAACTTAATAAAGATGCGTGATTATTTTATTAAAAGAATCAGGAATAATGGAACACAGTTTATACAATTGGAGAGGAAGGAATGGCGGCGGTAGGGAATTAGGTGAAGTCAGACTAACTTACGGTAAGAAAATGATTTTGGCGTTTGAAGTGCACCTAGAGACGTAGTTTTAATGTCATAACATCAGTGTTTGCCATGTTTTTACCCTGTAATTTCTCTCATCGTTTATGTCCTGCTCACTAACAAGGAATTTAAGATTGTAGGATAGAGTAATTGAAAAAAATCCTAAAAATTACAAAAAGTACAATGGAAAGTTGTCGTTTCTTTTAATACAGTATTACCCCGCTTAACGCGCTTTCACTTAACGCGTTTTATCATATACGCGGTGCCTTGCCAAAGCTGAACTTTCACTTAACGCGGGTTTTTCCACAGCAACGCGGTGAGTGTCCGGCTCGGATGCTATTTTTAGATTTTGACCACGCGCCACCCACCCGCCCTCCTGCCTGCCTGCCTCTCCCTCCTCCTCCCTCCGCTTGGGTAAGCGGCGCGGTAAGGTTGCGCAGTGTGTGTCTTTGTTGCGTTATCACTGACGTCATATGACGTCTCGGACTGTGATTGGCCATGCAGCCCTACCCCCCTCTGCTGCTAGCTGTAATTGGCTTAAAGTATTATGACGTGACTACCCCGGGGAGGGAGGGAGGGAGGAGAGACGACGCTTGACCTAGCCGCGGCAGTTTCATCCCTCAAGGCCACGCCGGGTTAACGCGCATCCATTGTTCCGTAAAATGGCTTCCGCCGGACCACCACCCCCAGAGAGAAACCTTTCCTTACCTGGACCCAGCGGCACTAAACCAAAGAAGACACGACGTTCATTAAGCTACGAGCTGAAGTACCAAATTGTTCAAGATTTGGAGAAAGGAAGACGCCAAGTTGATCTCGCGCGCCAGCATGGCGTCAACGAATCTACGATTCGTACAATAAAGAAGGATGCAGCCAAGATAAAGGAGCACATGAAGATCACAAAGTCTGCAGGTGCTTCATCTATCAGGTATTGCCAGAACAGGGTGCTGGCAAAAGTGGAAACTTTGCTGGTGAGTTATTTGGTGCGTCAGGCGCGACGCAACATGGCGGTGGACACGCGCTCAGTGCAGGAGTACGCACGTGAGCTATACGCAGCAGTGACACGTAAACTGGGAATTGCAGAGCCCAAACCCTTCAATGCTTCCCATGGTTGGCTGCATAGGTTTAAGAGGAGGAACAAGATCACCAACATCAGCATTGTTGGTGAGGAAGCGAGTGCTGACCGTGCGGCGGCTAGAGATTTTCCTCCGTTTTTACGTGAGATTATGGAGGAAGGACAGTACAGTGACGACCAGGTGTTTAACATGGACGAATCTGGTCTTTTCTGGAAAAAGTTACCTTCCAAGACCTTCGTTGTCCAGTCTGCGAGCAAGGTAAGGGGCCGGAAGATGCAGAAGGAACGCATCACCGTCCTGTTTACCACCAATGCCTCCGGTACCTGTAAACCAAAGTTATCGGTGATTCACAAAGCCCGCAAGCCGCACGCCTACAAGAATATGGACATGAACAAGCTTAATGTCCACTGGCTAACCGCACGTAAGGCGTGGATGTCCTCTTCTCTGTCCCTCTTCTGGTTTGACAACTTTTTTGTTCCTGACGTGCAGAAATTCTGCGAGCAACAGAATGTTCCTTTCAATATTTTGTTGCTCCTTGACAACGCACCTGGACACTCGCCCCTACTTATGGATCGTCACCCCAACGTAAAAGTGGTCTTCCTTCCTCCCAACACTACGTCATTAATCCAGCCCATGGACCAGGAGTTAATCTGCAATGTTAAAGCTGCATACTCGGCAAAGAAATTCAAGCTCCTGAACGACTCTACCAACACCAAGGATGAGTTGCGTAAGCTGGGTGACACCGACAGCGAGAGTAAAAGCGACGAGGACAAGGAACAAGAGGCGGCGACTCAAGAACTTCTCGTCAAACAATTTTGGAAGAAGTTTAACGTCAAACAAGCTGTAGACTTCTTGGTGGAGGCATGGGATCTGCTGTCTATTGCTACGATTCGTCACGCATGGAGACATGTGTTGCATGGCATACCAGGTGAGAGGAGGAGTGAACCTGTGACTGGTCAGGTTCAGACTGTTGCAGTAGCAGTGGACCTTGCCAGAGAAGCTGCGCTCAATATTACAGTTGAAGGCTTCTCCGAGACCACCAACGAAGACATCCTGGAGGTGATCAGAGATCCTGAAGTGACTGCCGACGAGATGTTGGAAGAAGATCACGTTAGTGAAGAGGAGGAAGAAGGTGCGTCATTCTCCGAAGAACCTAGTTTAAGTCATAGTGATATTAAGTGTGTCATAGAGTTAACAGAAAAAATTAAGTCCATCGTTTCCCGCGACACTGACGATGAACGCCATGACGTCTTCCATACCCGACTGGTGCAGGCTATGGAGCCGTACATCACGGTGTATCATGAAAACATCAAAGCCAGCCGTCAGCAAAGCATAACCGAGTTCTTCGCCCGCAACCCACCACAGCCAGCCCAAGCCAGTGATAGTGATAGTGAAGTTGATTTTGAGGGATTTGTCAGGGAAGCCATAACAACTGTAAGTGACAGTGATATTGATTCACCTAGTAATGGTGATTCACCTAGTAATGGTGATTCACCTGAGGGGCAGTAATCTGCCCTCTGCCTCGGAACCAGCCTCCATCCCCGTATGCCGACCCATCTCTTCTACTACCGTGAGTGTTCCTTAAAAATTTTCGTTTTTTAACCTATTCTTTATTTTTCCTATGTTAACCTTTATCTTTCCTAACCTAACCTCTTTTATATTACTTGTTTTTCATGCCACCATAAAGTTAAGATAGAATTTTTACTACAACATAGTTATTTGTCGTCAAAAAGTGGAGTTTGGGGGTCGGGCTGGGTTCTATTGGAATTAATCCCATATGTTCTGTTATTCACTTAACGCGGTTTCACATAACGCGGGACCCTCTGGGTTCAATTGACCGCGTTAAGTGGGGTACAACTGTATACTTAAAATCATCAAAACAACGAGTAGAGCAAAAATAAAGAAAATAAACAAACAACTTCTAGTGATAGAAGTAAACAATTACCACCTAACCTAACCGGGGCGGAGCCCCCAGACCCCCCTTTGTTCAAGCCCCCACATCTTACCTTAATCTGAGGAAGAATCAGGTTGGACAAAGAACGTTGTTCGGTAATACACTGTGTTTTCTAAAAGAAAAAGTAATTGCCTCACTCTTTTTCTAATGAAACTCGGTAGTTGGCGTAAAATAATCTTTATCACAATGTCGACACAGCTCTTTCACCTATTCAGTCACATCTAGTACCGAAAATTCAAATCTCCGCTCCCGACGCACCCACGCATTGTTCATCGGGTAAGACAAAAAACTCTTGCCCAATAATAAGTCTCCTATCGCTATAGCCAATAAGAAACATCCACATCACCCCCCGTACATGTGCTGTAGACGCTTAAGAAGCGAAGACGGAGGTAAGGAGCACTGGCTGAGGAGGGTCAGACCAAGGTAGGTAGATAACAGGTAGTCTCATGCAGGCCCATAGGAATTCACTAATTGGCAACTCTACTCTCAAGATCGCTAAGCCACGCCCCTTATGCCACTTCATGTGAAATGACGTACGTATTACAGTGGAAAGTGACGAAAACAATGACTTTCGCTTTCTTTCGTTCAAAAGATGTTACCGTAATCGCTTTTCGAATGGTCTTCATTTAAATAAACTGTTGCATCACAAGTAAATTAGGATAGAATATTATTGTAATACAACAGTTTTTTAACTGAAAACCATTCGAAAAGCGATTACGGTAACATCTTTTGAACGAAAGATAGCGAGTCATTGCTTTCGTCACTTTCCACTGTAATACTTACGTCATTTCAGCAAAATATTACATTTCCATATTCTCAGAAATAAATAGTAGTTTTGCTGAAACGTAATGCATTTCAATGTAAATTAGGATAAACTACATGAAAACAAGAGACTTTACCTAGCCTTCCGATGTTCAAGATATGTTACTCGTTTTTTTAGTAGTTTTTGGTTAAAATTCTCTTATATTAGTGATATTCTATTCATACTGTGCTTGATATAATACATTCATGGAAATGTAATATTTTTGCAACTACAATGCTGATGTCAACACAAGCGTGGTTACAGCGAGACTGACTGAGTGAGGGAGAGCTATGCGTGTGTGTGTGAGGTTGCGGGAGTGGGCGGTGTCCTGTGTTCGGTGCCGTGCGCGAGTTGAATGGCGCGCGATTTGAATGTACAGTGGGGTATGCTATAACGAACGTAATTGGTTCCAGAACCTCGTTCGTTATAGCATTCGTTCGTTATAGGATTAATCCGTTCCAGGCCCCGAAATACAACCACTTAACACTGAAAAAAATTCTGTGGAAAATGTAAAAAATACCGTACTTTATCTTACCTTAGTGTTATTCAGCATGCAGATACCCCTAAACACTGGCACATCACTATCACTTCCACTGGGAGTCTTGGCTTTAAGGTCCTCAAACAATTGTCTGGCCTTCTCACAAATTATAGCTTCACTAATGTTACCACCTGCCATTTCTTTCTCCTTTATCCACACTAAGAGTAAATTTTCCATCTCTTCAATCACATTACACTTTGCTTTGCTAAGTCTAAAGATTCCTTTAGCCACTTGCACAGTTTTTAACTCCTCTTTATTCTTCAAAATCGTACATATAGTCGATTTAGCCATCCCATACTCATCACTAAGTTTCGCAATGCTTCTTCCATTCTCACGTTTCTTTATAATTTCTTTCCTAGTTTCAAGGGTTATTAGCTTTCTCACTCGCTTTGGACGACTCATTGTTACAATTTTATACTTGTATAACAAAATAGTTATACAAATAACGCGAATTTCCACATCAAAAGACGAAATTTCAACAATAACAGTGGTGCACTGGCTACACAATGAGACAAAGATGGCGCCTGACACTCTTGATGTGGGTCGCGGTACAACAATATTCATGCGCCAGGCGAAATAGTCCCGTATTCATCCGCGTTCGTTGTAGGAGTTGCGTTCGTTGTAGGAGTTGCGTTCGTTATAGCATTCTCAATTTTATAGGTAAAACCGTTCGTTATAGGAATATTCATAGTAGGATCCGTTCGTTATAGCATACCCCACTGTACTTCAATTACTTCAATGTACAGAATATTCCTCCGGCGGGGCAATCCGCGTATTTGTCAATCCGTGAATGCTAAACCCGCGTATGTGAAGGGCCGACTGTATTCATTATTATAACTTTAACCTATCCCTTATCACTTGTATGACCCTAAACATGTTTCTAATGATCTCTAAATCTCTATCCCTCTCACATATTAAATAACATGTAAAGACAACATAATAAAGATGCAAATAAAAATAAAAATTGATTTATATATTATGTACCAAAAAATCTTCAATTCATATGGAATACGGTACTCACCAGCCCAGTTATGTTGTTCTGTTCTCTTGGTCTTCCCTCCCAACTCACCTCCTGGTAGATGATGATAAATAATAATGATGCTGATGATAATGAACAAATGTGCTGAAAATCTCGCATGTTGTGTCACCTTTGCTGCTGCGGGCACACTAGCAGTAACTGCATCAGTGCTGTCTTCTCCCGATTTTTTATGTAGCGAACTGTTGATTTGTTCATCTCTTTTGCCTTAGCGCATACCGCATAGATCATTCCATTCTCAAGTTTCTTATTATTTTTACTTTCTTGACTAAATTCAACACTTTTCGTTTTCTTTTAGGCTTCTTTGGTGCATTACTTGCCCTTTAGAAGGATGTTATGGAGCCGTGATAGGATTTTACGAGCACAAAGTACGTGGTTAACAGCAAAAATGTATATTGTACAAAGTGTGGCAGGGGACGCTAGTGAGACAGAAGAGAAGCGGGAATCTGTGCTGTGTGGTAGTGGCACCTGGCAGTTTTTTGCGGAAACTTGTTCGTGCGCGCAATTCAACTACATATGAAATCAGTTGCAATGAAAACATATTTCTGATGAAAATCTAAGAATAGTCGAAACTGCAAATAAAAAAAATTGCAAAAAAGCTGTTTTTCTCTAAAAAAAAGTTTTTGTGATATAGTCCAGAATGCGACGTCTATCTTTTTACCTAGGTATGTAAATGCCTAGCATTAACTTGCCGGGCCAACATACAGGCAATTAAAACATCTAATAATTACTTAAATACGTAATATTAGGAGAACACGACGCTACCTGGCATTTAATTGCTGACAGTCAGTACTGTACTGTATTGTATAACAGTGGTATACCTACTGTATAATCTTATGGGAGGGCAGTCTGGGCTCACCACCACAAGGGGCTGATCCAGAATCCTTCATGGATTGCACTTTAAGACAAAATCTGGAATTGAAGGGCTTTAGTGTATATCCAATCAGGCTTTTGTAGAATATAACTCAACATGGCTAATCATATTTTTGTCTAATTTGATTTTATGTAAACTTATCCTGAGGCAAATATAGATCCTGTGCTGTTTGCAGTACGTATTGTTTTATCAGGAATGTTAATCCTGGTGTTGTTTTACATCAAGATTTTATAAGTACAGTAATCACTTTTTTTTCAGTGCACCCAATTTTGGAAATTCGTGCCCGTGCACTGAGCTCGCTTCTTCAAAAAGTGGAATTGAATCTTGTGCCTTTGAGCAGGCTGAACCAACACCCAAACCTCATCCCAAACCTGCTGCAGTTATTGGACTTAGGACCTCACACCTTAAGACCTCAAGCCTTGAATTTACTTTTCTTCCTCTTTAAGGTCAGTGTAAATGCTTTCTGAGCGTTTAAAGGTAAATCAGACTCTTCACGTTAAACTTGAACGTTATAATTCGGTCAAACCTGTTGAATACAATTCATTTTAGTATTTCAAATAAATCATACATAGGCAATCATACATAAATGTTTAATCCAACATATATTTACATAACAATCATAGCTATGTAATTAGTCTAATCTTAACACTTACAATGAGTACTTAATTTGCCGTATTTTATGTTGTCACAATGATAAACGATGCAATGGACACAGTCTACCTGTGTACACAATAAGTACCAGTTAAACTTACGTGTTGAAAGTCTCAAAAGAAACCAGGTTAGGTGTTGCCTCTATGATCAGGAAAACTACAGTGCCAGTACCCTGCGTCGCCTGCCCAGCCCTCGCTGGTCGGCGACGCTGAGTCAGGTGTTTATACACAAACAAGCTCCCCTTACACACTCCAACCTACTCTGGGTCTCTCATCTTCCACCATCTCAATACTCTATATACTGTATATAGGCAGGCACACCCAATAAACATGACATGACTTACAGCCTAACATAATGTTTGTTTATGTGTCATCCTACTCATTATTGCTTGCGGTAACAGTCAGAACACTTATACAGTGGTCCCTCGGTTAACGAGCACAATCCGTTCCAGCAGGTTGCTCGTTAACCGAAAATCTCGTTAACCGAAACCATTGTTTCAATGGGTTTTTGGGTAATTGGTTCCAGCTCACTGAAAATTGCCTAAATTCAACAAAAAAGGTAGAAAAGTTCACTTACTTTGAGGTGTGTATGTAGAAGGCTCCTGGATGATGATGATGATGTGAATTTGAAGTGGGAGGTGGAGGAGTAGAAGGGAGAAGAGAAGGAAGTGGAGGTGGAGGAGAAGCATTTTACTGCTTCTTGGAAGGTGAGTCACCTTCCATGAAAATGTCAGGAACCTCTGGACTGACAGATTCTCCACCATGAACATCCTCTCTCCTCCTTGAAGTGGAAGGCTGAGGGATAGCATCTTGTTCCCTCTGCCTTTTACTGAAGAAAGTGTCAATTGTGGTCTGTGGGGCATCTGTCCTCCTCACCATTAACTTATGTTTAAAGAAGGAGACCACTGAGTCCTCAACATGACACAAAGTTAGTTCAGTTTTTTCCACTTCTGGGTGCTTTGAAGCCAGTTCCCTGGACTTCTCCCAGTGGTAAATCACATCTTTCAACTGTTTAGTTGACATATGGTCATCACTTTCAATTTCCTCCTCACCACTGTCAGCCTCTACCTGTAACATCTCATCCAGTTGCTTCAAGTCATCAGGAGTAAGTTCCTCCTCATGAGACATCACAAGCTCTTCCACATCCTCCTCCTCCACTTCAAGGCCCATGACTGACCAATGGACACAATCTCCTGGTCCAACTCTGTTTCTTCCTCAAATCCCTCAAAATCATGGACTACTGATGGCCACAGTGCTTTCCATGAAGAATTGAGCGATCTAGTGGAGACTTCTTGCCATGATGACACAATCAATTTTACAGCCTCCAGGATGTTGAATTGTGTCTTCCAGAAATGTTTCAGTGTTAGTTCAGGATCACTGGAAATTGCCTGATGACACCTCCTAAACATTTTCTTCATGTACAACTTCTTGAAGTTGCTGATCACATTCTGGTCCATTGGCTGTATGATTGATGTAGTGTTTGGAGGCAAAAACAACACTTTCACAAAGTCAAATTGATACTCCAAATTTCTGGCAAGGTTAGGGTCATGACCAGGAGCATTATCCATGAGGAGAAGAGCCTTTAAAGGGAGTTTATTGGTGGTTAGGTAGCTCTTGACAGAAGGGCAAAACACCTCAACAGCCCATTCATTAAAGAGCTGTCTTGTCACCCATGCCTTATGGTTGGACTTCCAATAAACTCCAAGCTTTGTTCTTACCACTTTCTGTTGCTTGAACACCCTGGGCTTTTCAGAGTGGTAGACAAGCATAGGCTTCAGTCAGAAATCCCCTGAAGCATTGGCACCAAGCAATAGAGTGAGACGGTCTTTCATGGGTTTATGCCCAGGTAAAGAGACTTCATCTCTGGTGATGAATGTTCTTTTGGGCATCTTTTTCCAGAACAGCCCAGTTTCGTCCACATTGAACACTTGCTGTGGAAGATAATTTTCTTCTTCCATCAGTTTTTTAAATTCATCTAAAAACTTTGCTGCCCCTTCCTTATCAGCACTAGCAGCTTCACCATGCCTAACAACACTGAAAATGTCACTTCTTTTCTTAAATTTTTCGATCCAGCCTTTGCTGGCCCTAAAATCTTCAAATTCTGTGCCTGAAGAACCAGGTTGATCTGTCTTTAAATGTTCGTAAATCTCCCTGGCTTTTTCGCAAATGAATTCAGTAGAAACTGAATTACCTTTCATCCTTTTTTCCCTAATCCAGATGATAAGTAACCTCGCAGTTTCTACATCTAGGGATATACTTTTAAACACTCTTGTAGATTTGTCTCTCACTTTCACTTCTTTAAATTTGTCTTTCTGTGCAAGAATTGTCGACACAGTTGATGTCGACATGCCATATTCTTTGCATAGCGCATTTGTTCTATTGCCTTGTTCATGTTTTTTTATGATTTCCTGCTTGGTTTGGATTGAAATCGCTTTTCTTGATCTCTTAGGCCCCATGCTGGATTCAAACAATGTCAACACGTGCTTTTTAAAGTTAAACTTGTTGTAAATAAAGAATATTTTCTTTAAAATAACACTGCACTGCGCTATATATTGTCAATATGTAAAATAAATTTCCAAATGACCAATAATTTGCTTGGAAACACAGAAAAAAAGCATTTAGTTGAAGAGAGTCTCAAGCAAGATGTTACCTCCAGTGAAAACAGAGAGAGACTAACGCCTGTTTGCTGTGTTAAGAGGCTGGATGCCGTGCATTAAACTAGTCACTTTACCTTCAATTATGTTCAATAATTGTTAAAATGACTAAAAAATTGAATATTAAACTTTTAAAATTATTGAATAGTATAAACTTCTTGATATTTACTAAAATAATAAGGAATTTAAGCCCTAGAACCGATTAATGTATTGGCGGACTAATACTACAGCTGGTTGACCGCCCAGTGCAAGCCAAAACGTGTTGAGATCGGCTCGTAAGAAACTTGTTAACCGAGGGGTTGCTCATTAACCGAATTTAAGAATCTTATGGGAGGTAACTCGTTAACCGAAATCTCGTTAACCGAGGTGCTCGTTAACCGAGGGACCACTGTATGTACATATAACTTAAGAAATTTGTAGATTTCTCTAATGATCTTTCATTGTTGTAGCTGTGTACGGTATATATATTTTTTAACTATGACGGACTAGGAGAAGTAAACAGGATATTGTGCTTTCTCAAAGGCAACAGTTGGCAAATATCCTGTATTCAAGGCAACATAGTTGGCAAATATCCTGTATTCAAGGCAACATAGTTGGCAAATATTCTGTATTCAAGGCAACAGTTGGCAAATATTCTGTATTCAAGGCAACATAGTTGGCAAATATTCTGTATTCAAGGCAACATAGTTGGCAAATATTCTGTATTCAAGGCAACATAGTTGGCAAATATTCTGTATTCAAGGCAACATAGTTGGCAAATATTCTGTATTCAAGGCAACATAGTTGGCAAATATTCTGTATTCAAGGCAACATAGTTGGCAAATATTCTGTATTCAAGGCAACATAGTTGGCAAATATCCTGTATTCAAGGCAACATAGTTGGCAAATATTCTGTATTCAAGGCAACATAGTTGGCAAATATCCTGTATTCAAGGCAACATAGTTGGCAAATATCCTGCATTCAAGGCAACATAGTTGGCAAATATTCTGTATTCAAGGCAACATAGTTGGCAAACATCCTGTATTCAAGGCAACATAGTTGGCAAATATCCTGTATTCAAGGCAACATAGTTGGCAAATATTCTGTATTCAAGGCAACATAGTATTCCTGTATTCAAGGCAACATAGTTGGCAAATATCCTGTATTCAAGGCAACATAGTTGGCAAATATTCTGTATTCAAGGCAACATAGTTGGCAAATATCTGTATTCAAGGCAACATAGTTGGCAAATATTCTGTATTCAAGGCAACATAGTTGGCAAACATCCTGTATTCAAGGCAACATAGTTGGCAAATATCCTGTATTCAAGGCAACATAGTTGGCAAATATTCTGTATTCAATGCAACATAGTTGGCAAATATTCTGTATTCAAGGCAACATAGTTGGCAAATATTCTGTATTCAAGGCAACATAGTTGGCAAATATCCTGTATTAAAGCTAATTACAGTAAACCCCTAATATAATTCACCAACACCACTACTATTCCCTCTCCTCCTCCTCCTCCTTTGGCACTATCGAAGGGCACACTGGCAATCCTTGTGATAATTCTTCTCCAACTTTTTCAGGACTCCTTGGTATGGGCTGACAGCATTGCTGGGATTATATTGGATTGTAAAAGTGCATTTATCCCATCTTCTACCAAAACTTTCACTTTATACTCATGGTTTGATTGCTCCTGTTCTCTTGCATGTAGGGAGAGAAATAGGACATATAAAATTATGAAAATGTCTCCTTCTCCTGTTACTCACTCTTCTATCATTACTTCTAGGAATCTTTTTAAGGCTATTCTTCACTATTCTTTAGAGGGACAAGTGAAATTTTATAAAAGGAAAGGTCACTAACCTGATTAACTTTTCTTCTGGTAAATCCTTCTGGTCCTTAACCTAAAACATCTGTATTAACTTCTACACTCCCTTTTTTCTCTCGTCATTTCCGACCTGATAACTCTTTTGCCAACTCTTCCTTTGATAAAAATAATCTCTTTGGCACCTTATTTTCTTCTAGCTCTACCTTGGAGGATTCCAACTCTACCCCTCCTACTCCTGCTTCTCCTACAGAATCTATGCACTTTCCCATAATCGCCAATCATAGGGTTGCTGGTGTGTTATCCAGTCTGGATGTGATTAAGGTGCATGGACCAGACGGAATACCCCCTCATGTTCCGAGGGAGTGTGCTGAAGTTTTGGCCACTGGGATTGCTTGTCTCTTTTGCCTTTGCCTCAAAACCCAAACTTTTCATTTTTCTTGGAAGCATGCCTCATTTCAGCACATCGCGAAGAAGGGTGAACATTTTAATCCTTCTTAACTATCGGCCCCATTGCCCCAACTTCCTCCCAATCTAAGATTTTCGAAACTATCTAAGACTCTCATTTTCTCCATCACTTTGAATGCATTTATCTTTTGTCGGATCGCCAGTTTGGCTTTCGCCAGGCAAGATCTACTGGTGATCTGCTCTCCTACTGCACTCATCCTTGGTCATCCTCTCTTACGGATTATGGGGAAACTTTTGTCGTGGCCCTCGACATCTCTAAAGCATTGGACAAGAGTATGGCACAGGTCTTTGCTTTCTAAACTTCCCTCTTATGGTTTCTTTCTTCCACTTTGTTCTCTTATTTCTAGCTTCCTTGAGAACCAACCCATGGCAGTTGTTGTCGAGGGATCGATCTCTCGATCTTTCTCTTCCAATAATGGTGTCCCTCAGGGTTCTGTTTTTTCACCTACTCTCTTCCTTCTTTATATCAACAATTTACTTCACACTTCAGTGGTCCCTCGGTTAACGAACTCAATTCGTTCCAGAGGGTCATTCATTAACCGAAAATTTCGTTAACCGAAACCATTGTTTCAATGGGATATTGGGTAATTGGTTCCAGCTCACAGAAAAGTGTATACAAAGTAAAGCCCAAAACGCATAAAGTCAGAAACACTCCTAAAATTCCCCTAAATCGCCCTTAAATCACTATACTATATACAGTATACAGTAATACCCCGATTTACGCTGTCAATTGAACCCGCGTAGGTCCACGTAAAACGAGAAACGCGTAAATGGAATAACAGAACATATGGGATTAATTGAAATAGAGACTGGGCCAACTCTCAAACTCCACTTTTTCGGACACTATACCGACACAATACCTATGTTGTAGTAAAAATAACATCTTAATTTTATGATGGTATGCACACACAATTAATATTTAAGAGAAATACAGTCGCCAGGTTAATGTCCATTCAAATAATGGACTCATCTTCCCCACCCTCTCCTCTTCCCACGCTTGCTGGCTCCTCCCTCTCTGAGAAATAATTGGGTGAAAACACCAGATTTTAAGGTATAGTAATAAATAATACCTCAGACTAAAGTTAGGGTAATATAATTGACATTGCTGGATTCCTTGCAAGACCAGGAATATTTTGAATATACACGTTATATATTTTGCACAAAAGATAACATATTTGCTCTTTGTAAACAAAATTCTTGCATTAGATCTAACATTTGAATGTCTAATGCAAAATCCATGATGGTTTACATTCAAAATGATCATCATATTGTAAGAATTCCAACAATGTAAATTATATTCTGGCCGGGTAATTTGTATGAATTTTATGCGTTAAATAAAAAATTATACTTCACCCGCGTATATGAGTAGATGCGTATATGCGTAGATGCACCGAGTAAAGTGGGAATTCTGGTTCTGGCTGGGTACCGGGTAAATGTAGAAACGCGTAAACCAGAACCGTGTAAAGCGGGGTATTACTGTATATATGTACAGTACATATACACTAGAACTCTTAAATCACTACAGTCGACCCTTGTTAATTCGGACCCCTTTAATCCGGATTTCGGATAAATCGGATGAAATCTGAACTGTCCATATCAAATTTCTGGTTCTGGGATTGTCCCAGTTGCAATTGGGGTTGCAATTTCAAATTCTGTGTCACTACTAAGAAATAACAAAGTCCCTGGTGTACTCTTAAGATTAAGAGAAAACGGACGACTCAGGCGTCCTGAAGTGAGAGAAAACGGACTCCTATGACGGGGCACTCAAATAAACATACACATAGCTGTATAATGCAATATTAACCCCTAAGTCGGTTAATTTGGACAATCGGCTAAAACGGACACCCTTTCCTCCCTATTAGTCCGTTTTAAGTCGACTCTGTAATGTGATGCAGGTGATTAATTTTATCTCTTGTGCAAAATATATGACGTTTATATTCAAATTATTTGCTGTCTTGCAAATTATATTCTCCTAACTTTATTCTGAGATATTACAGTAAAAGTCCAAAAATCCGGATGCCAAAAATCCGGACCACCCGAGAATCCGGACCTTTGGAAAACTAATTATTATTATTTTTTTTTTTTAGCGGGCTTTTGTGTGTATGTGCAGTGTTTGGTTAAATTTGAAATTTACTGTATTTTATTTAAATAAAGACTTATTTTTTACACTCATTTATTGTATTTTGTCATTTTATTTATTTTTTCTTAAATTAAGTGATTTTAGATGTATATAAGGTCTTAGGCTATGATATAGTTGGATTTTAAACAGTGTTTTGTAAGTATGGTACTGTATGTACAGTTACCAGCAAAAGTTCTCCCACAGCCCTGTGTAGCAAGTTTGTGGGAGGACTTTTGCTGGTAATAGTACATAGCAAATGTTTCGACTTGAGCACAGATCCGACTTAAGAATGTCCTCAGGAACTGAACCCGTTCATAACCCAGGGACCCCCTGTACATCCTTCTTTCCTCACACAGTCAAGCTCTGGAATGCTCTGCCTTCCTGTGTGTTTCCTTTCTCTTACAATGTTTCACTTCAAAAAGCTGGTTTTCCCGCATCTTCGTAGTGTAAGTTATCGTAGTCTCTCTCTCTCTCTCAAGCCCCATTGTTGATCAATGACCTGTTCCCAGGTGGGCTTTTCCCCATAAAAAAAACAAAAACAAAGTTGCCTTTATAGTGTTTCTCATTCCAGACTCAGTTATGTATAAGTGAATATATATTAAATCATTTAAAATTATATTTTCATATCTTTTCAGAATGAATCATCAAAGAGACAGTTTGTGTCTCTTGGTGGGGTGTACTATCTGCATAACTTAAAGGCAACAGCTCCTCTTGGTCTTCTGCCAGACATTAACCATCTTCTCCATTCTGTAATACAGACATCTGAGGGGATGACTCCAACAGTTAGTTTATTGATCTTTTGTTTTTGTTGACATCAGTTCCAGTTTATTACTAAGAATTCCTTTAAAAATTTTATTTTTGCACATCCCTTTAATCTTTCATACAAGTCACTTATTTAAAGTGTTCTCCATTTACCTATAGTTAGTGGCATTTATTACACTTTGAAGCATATGAAGATCCAGTAATAATATAGGTAGACCTTCATTTGCAATGGGACAGGTTCCGGAAAACCCCATCGCAGGTCAAAATACATATAATGAGACAAAAACTCATATGAAGAGGTAAGGTAGGAGTTTATAGTAGTAGAGTCGTATAGTGAGGGAAGTAGGTAGCGTGACTCGAGGGTTTGAAGATAATACTGTATATTAACACAGGCTCAGTACAAGTGTAGTATATAAAACACCAATGCATGTTACAGCTTTATTTTACTAGTTCAATAGGGGGGATTAATGGGGGATTCGTACATAGTGTATGATAGACTATGATATTCTCATATAATCTCTCAAATAGAATGGGCACTTCACCAAGTCGATTGTTGGGGAGGTTTGGGATCACCGCACTTCTACCGTCTACACAGTCGGCACTTACTTTTACACGTTGAGTCGACGGCACTCTGTCAATGGACCCGGCTGACACCTCTTTGCCCTTAGTGGCGGACTTCTTTGATGAGCGGGACTGGGGACGTTGTTGCTGGCCCTTCTCGGTTACAAGACTCTTTGCTGTGAGGAGAGCTACAGGCCCTATATATTGGAGGAAGAGCCGGCAGATGATCTCTCCTACTGAACTGGGTGTCTCTTGACCGGATTTTTGGGTCGGGTGACGGGTGCTGGCTGATTAGCAGTTCCTTAAATTAACAAGGTCATGACGCCGGGTTGAGCTTATCGGGTGGCGGTGAGGATGCTGGTTCCCTTGTGAACTTGACCTCCCTTGGGTCAGGTCTGGACCTCTCCTACTAAACTGGGTGTCTCTTGACCGGGTTGTTGGGTCGGGTGACGGGTGCTGGCTGATTAGCAGTTCCTTGAATTAACAAGGTCATGACGCCGGGTTGAGCTGATCGGGTAGCGGTGAGGATTCTGGTTCCCTTGTGAACTTGACCTCCCTTGGGTCAGGTCTGGACCTCTCCTGGGACTGTAGGGTGTGTCAAATTATGGACCCCTGCTTATCTACTAGCTGTTACATGTGTCGTATTTCTCTGAGCTGTAAGCTGTGGTCTGATAAACAATCATTACATACAGTATCGTAAACCAGGTTCATTACATCATATGATTCAATAGGATAGGTGCCTGGCTAGGGTGTGACAGTTGCCCCAACTTTGTCCTGCAATGCTGTTCAAAATTTTGGTGTTGCATATTGACATAAAAAATACCCACGTGCAATTTTTTGAAGATTCATGCATATTTGAGTGAACACCAGCAATTTGAAAAATAGCGATTTTGCTTATACGGCATACGCGCCTATATATGAGATTACACAACCATCATAAGGGATATTAACACAAATCATTTGCCTGTCTTAATTAAAAGCTGTTATCACTAACACAAAAAAGTTAATAATTCTTATTCTCTCATGGTACATTAAGGGGTTTTATCATATATTCACAAGGTATTATTTCTCTAGAGCAAGAAACCATGATTTCTGTTCGGAAACAGATGATCGTTTGCGCTGATTAGGAACACAGAGTCTGTCATTTCCAATTACTTGAAGGACTTCTTGAAAGCGCTCCTCATCCCTGGCAACATTAAGAAAGTCTTGGCAAAGTTTTACACCATGCTCTGCAGCCTCATTGACGACCTGAAGCTTGTCCACAACCCGTTTCATGTTCAGGTAGTCGTCATGATCTGCCCATTCATTGGCTGGACTGTGGAGAAACTGATAGGGCATGCCTAAAATGGTGAAGAACCGGCTTGAGTCAGGCCCAATTAGGTCCACCAGGGCAGTGCCACTTTCTGGGACAGGGGGAAGATATGGCTTTCCATAGCCCCCATGATTGAGCCCCACTCTCTTAGTAACTTCAGTGCCTTCATGGCAAAGAAGGGCCTTCCTCATCTCCTCTTTTGTCCTTTCTTGTACTTGGGACGAGAACAAAGCCAGTGGGGCCAACTCCTCAGTTAGGTACCAAGTGTGTCTACCGAGTGCCACACGTGCTTTGTCAACTATTGTGGCGTCATATGGGGCAAATTCAGCCAAGGTTTCGACCAAATTTAAGTCATTCAGTGGCGCACTTGCTGGAACGGGGCAAACAATCCACCATGGGACATAAACAGCGACTGTGAGCTCAGCAAACCGTTCTAACTTGCTGATTTGACTTTCAGTCACAACCTCGGCTTTGGGAAACTGCTCTTTGATCTGACCTGACAAAAGAACAATCTTGAGGGTATAGAGCAGTTTAGCCATCCACCTTACTTTGTGAAGTGCGTTGGGGTAGACCATCGTGAAGTTCACTGGCTCGGATCCTTTATGTCCAAGCAGCAGACAAAGCTCTACCAGCTCCTTGTACTCACCACGTGTAAATGGTTGGGCTAGAGATTCACGGAAGAAGTCAGCCATCTCCTGCTGGCGCTCCTCAAACACTCCAGGCATTGCGGGGTAGTAGTATTTCTTTTTTTCATTGTACGCCAGTTGAGAGAAATGGGTCTTGAACCTAGAAATGCAATTATTGGGATTATTGTATTTTGTACTAATCTATAATATTGTTTTAGGGGTATTAAGATTGATATGATCAATCATTTGCTTGGTGTTAGTATATCTTATAAGTCTAATAAAAGAAATTCCACTAAATTTGTTCATTAGATAATAATATTCCTTGTTATTTTGTAAAGCCGACGTGCTCGCTCAAACATGCACCGATCTCCAAGAAAATTTACAGGGGTGTTTCCTAGATAAATACACAACACTAAAACTTTGAACAGCATTGTAGGACCATTTTTTTTATTTTTGGAGGGCAACGGTCACACCCTATTCCTGGCCAACCAGACAACCCATATGAATCACCATAAAAATTAATCTTAGAATACTACTAGCACTACAACACAAACAAAACTCACCACATTATTAAGCCTGGTCATCATTACATGTCCCCCTCAAAGCTAATAAGACTTTTAAAGTGGAGTGGAGAAATCAACCTGAGTACCACACAGACTTTGGGGAGTCTGAATAGTGGGGACTGGAGGTGTAGCCTTTGTCATGGCTTTAAAGATGGTGAGCAAAATGCTTGACAGACATTTTTAAAATGGGAATGCTCACTTCACAGTCACAAAAACTTGATTATAATAATGGGGACTCAAATCTTTTATGAAAATATTTAAGAAATGTGATGGAGGTGTGGTAGGGATTAGTGGGTCTCATGTTACTGACCTAACTTAATCAATATCAGCTCGGGGATTGATGGTCTTATGCAGTGTCTGGTCTCCCATTGTCAGGGCGGGGTATTAGTGGGTCTCGAGACCTGAAGATGTCTTGAATAAGGACAAAAGCTAAGTAGCAAATATATTTTTGGTAGCAAAAAAGTGTATAAAATTGTATTCACATCTGCTCTAATTGCATTAGAAAAATTAATTTGGTACCATTACATAAACGGAGATGCATTCCTGATGACGTTATTTTGTACCTATGAGATATATACATTATTGTATATTTTATGAAGGGTACAGTTCTAATAAGCACAGATTATTACAGTAATGTAACTTTACGAATTAGTGAATAACAAATAAACAATATTATATCATGAATGAGTTACAGTACAATGAGTGAGAGAGCTAGGAGTTGGTGATATGCATGGGTGAGAGGTGAACCTTTGTGTGTGTGTGTGTGGGGGGAGGGTTCCACACGGTCAATTTCTCCCCACCCCCTAGAGCTGCTCCCTTTCCTCCCTACCTCACTCCACCACTTATACCCGAGCAAAAGAATGTAACAAATTTTATTTGCACTATCTGTTCTAATTGTGTTAGAGATGTGATTTTTATATTGTACCAGGAAAAATGTAAGAAATGTTGATACCAAAGTCTGCCATTTTTTTTACTTAAAGAATCCTGAATAATTAATTAAAAGTTAAAAGTTTAGTTAAATCTATATGATACGGGTGTGTCAGGTGCCTCGTGAATGGCGCTGTGTGGAATTTTCCACCTTGTACTCGGGAAAGTGAGAGTCTAAGCTATGCATTTCACACGGATAGACACAAGACTTCATAGGGTAAGGACGTGTGCAGTCGGTGCTGCCCACTAACGTGGCCGTGGTCTCTTGACCATGGAGACAGCTGCCAGCCCGGTCTGTCGGGCCCTCCCCTGCCCCATCTCCTCCTTCCCATCTGGACATCCTCACACCAACAGCACAGTGCAAAGATTGACGATCAACCCACGAGTGATATACAAAAGTGGCAATTTCAACTCGAAGGAAAAGCACAAAAACACAGAAATACTGAGTGTGGGTGGATCTGACCTAACCTGACCTGACCTCACGGCTTCACCTGACCTAACCTGAAGGATGAAGCACACCTGCATTGCCCCAAGCTACTGTTCTGGCCACATGGCCACACGGCCACACACCTGCCCAACCGCGTCCAGGCCATACGAGCACGAACTGATTGCTATAAGAACAGCCCAGTCTCAACCATTGTAAAAATTATCAACACCTAATTATTATATATCATATTTGTATCACTTATGTTACTTGTATATCATCTGTAAATCAAGAGACCCATTCCTCAATTATGTATTTGTATATTTTCAGCCTTCCGACTGCCATGCTCTTTTAAGAAACCGTTAATAATTAATTATTATTATTAAGACAAGAACTGTATTTATGGAAACACCACTGTACATTGAATTGAAACTGGATTGAATTGAAACAGTTTATTTAGCCAGAAAAACACAGATACATAGTGGATAATAATAACAATATTAACATGGCTGAGCCAGTTGAGAACCTGAGCTCTCTTTTAGGCCCCTGATATATACTACCGTATACATTTATCTCAAGGAAGTATTATGTAACATTTAGTTACATCTGGAATAGTACAATAGCACAGTGGTAATAAGAACATCTCATAATGTTACCACGGTTATCACTTCAATATTTATTAATTTTATTTATTTATTATTTTATTTTATTTATTTATTTATATACCGTATAGTCTGGTTTTACGCAGTTAATTAAACTCATGGAGGTCCACGTATAAAGCGAAACCCATAAATAAAATAAAAGAACCCATGGGATTAATTGAAATAGAGACTGGGCCGATCACCAGACTACCCCCTTTTTTGGCTATCACCGACACAATACTTACATTGCAATAAAAATAACATCTTAATTTTATGATGGATGCACACATAATTAATATATAAGAGAAATATCAATAATATTAGGTTTTTTAACACTTGCGTTAGTAGAAGAAATGGCTGGGCACATGGGGATGGGGGGTTGGTTCCGAGGCAGAGAGCAGATTATTGGCCCTTACCTGTCTCTTTATCCGCCACAGAGGCTAGCAAGGCCTCCTCGTCAAACCCCTCAAAGTCCACATCCTCACTATCACTGACTTGGGCTGGCTGTGGTGGTTGGTGGGTGAAACTCGGTGATGTTTTGTTGACTGCTAGCATTGATATGGTCATGATACAGCTGAACATGGGGCTCCAGGGATTTCAACAGAAGGTTATTAGACACTTCGTAGCGATGATTGACTGGGTCTTTGGCAAGGATGAACTTCAGTTTCTCAGCTAACTCAATGACATCCTTCATATCAGCATGTGTTAGTTTCTGCCCTTGTTGTTCTGTTCCACCTCGCTGCTCACTGATGTCATCATCTTCCAACATCTCGTCCGCAGTCACCTCAGGTTGCCTGATTACCTCCAGGATGTCGTCGTTGATGGTCTCGGAGAAGCCTGCAGCTCTAACATCTTGTGCAACCTCTCTTGCATTCTCCAATGCCACAGCAACAGACTGAGCCTCACCGGCTACCGCTTGCCTCTGCCTCCCACCTGGGATACAAAGGGTGGGGTCGGTGCATCTTTGGCGTGACTGTTCATTTGAGTACAGGTTGTGGTAATTTATTCAGTTGCTCAGCAGTTGTGGTTGCAGTTATGAAGCTTCGTGACCTCACTAGTGTATAATGCATCTCCATATGTCCTGTCTTATTCACTGATCAGTTGTCTAAGTGCAAATGTAGCCAAATCGAGCCATCAGGTATCAATTAATTTTAAAGTAGAAATTACAAAGTAAAATGTCTTGGCATGTCACCTCACCATCTGACTCCGTCACCTCACCATCTGACTCCGTTACCTAACCACCTGACTCCGTTACCTAACCACCTGACTCTGTCACCTCACCCTTTGCCTCGTTAGCTCAGCTCAGAATTACATATATTTATTACTGCATTATTTTACTTTTTTAGTATTGTATGTATATTTAAAGAAATATATTTCCATAGTAATTTATAAATATACCATGAGCAGAAAAATATAGCATTACCCAAGCGGTTGGTCTTCCCACCCATAGCATCAACTATGTGAGGATGCAGCTGAACGTGATGCAATCTTTCATAATGCCGGGAACCTTTGTCCTCAGGCCCCGAGCAGAAAGGTTTGGAGTGATTTTCTCGCAATTTTCTTAGAATTTCTGGTAATTGCGCATTATTTCATTATCGAATTTTGCTACTAGACCCATAAATAAAAATTTAGACAGAGTTTCCAGATTTTGGGGCAACTTTCAGAAAATTCTCCTGATTTTCAACCTCGGAATTTGTTCCCAAACCCTGAATTTAGGGTATTTTTCTGGAAAAATTCCGAGCAAATTTCAGTTCCGGGTTTGAGGGATTCCGGCTAACGGAGATATTACTATGTACAGTGAACCCTCACTTTATGTGGTTAATTGAACCCACGGCGGCCCGCGTAAGGTGAGAAACGCGTAAAGGGAACAACATAACATATGGGATTAATTGAAATAGAGACTGGGCCGACCCCCAAACTCCTCTTTTTCCCGACACAATACGTACGTTTTACTAAAAATAACATCTTAACTTTATGATGGTATTCACACACACATAATATAGAAGGGCACAATCAATAAGAGAATAATAAACTGAAGGTTAGGTTAGAAAATAACAAGGTTGGGGTTAACACTTACGTTAGTAGAAGAGATGGGTCGGCGTAGGGGAATGGAGGCTGGTTCCGAGGCAGAGGGCAGGCTACTGGCCCTCAGGTGAGTCTTCATCGGCGTCATCCACACTTACTAGTGCCTCCCTGACAAATCCCTCAAAGTCATCATCACTGTCTCTGCCTCTGTCACTATCACTGGCTTGGGCTGGCTGTGGTGGGTTGTGGGCGAAGAACTCTGTTATGCTTTGCTGACGGCTGGTGTTTATGTTGTCGGGATAAACCTTGATGTAGGGCTCCATATTCTGCAACAGCTGGGTAGTGAAGATTTCATACCTGTTAGCGTCAGGGTCGTCGGAAAGGAGGAGCTTGACTTTCTCAATACACTCGATGGCACCCCTAACTTTACTATGGGATAAACGGCGTTCTTCTTGGGATGATGCACCACGTGCCTCTTCACTGACGTCATCATCATCTACCATCTCGTCGGTAGTCACATCAGGATCCCTTATCACCTCCAGGATGTTGTCGTTGGTGGTCTCGGAGAAGCCTGCAGCTGTAACACTCTGCGCAGCTTCTCTGGCAAGGTCCACTGCTACTGCAACAGTCTGAACCTCACCAGTCACAGATTAACTCTGCCTAACACCCGGAATGCCTTGCAACACATGTTTCCATGCATGACGAACAGTTGCTACAGACAGCTGATCCCATGCCTCCACCAAGAAGTCCACAGCTTTCTTGACGTTGAAGGTTCTCCAGAATTGTTTCAAAAGCACTTCTTGCTCTGCCAACTGTTGATCCTCGTCGTCTTTGCTCTTGCTATCGGTGTTGGTGTCACTCAGGTTACACAACTCTTCCTTGGTGTTGGTGTAGTCGTTCAGGAGCTTGAAGTTTTTAGCAGAGAATGCAGCTTTTACTTTATAGATCAATTCTTGGTCCATGGGCTGTATTATAGACGTAGTGTTGGGAGGAAGGCAGACCACTTTTACGTTGGGGTGACGATCTAACAGTAGGGGCGAGTGTCCTGGTGCGTTGTCAAGCAGCAACAAAATCTTGAATGGCACATTCTGTTGCTCACAGAATTTCTTCACATCGGGAACGAAACAGTTATCAAACCAGGAGAGGGACAGAGAAGAGAACATCCACGCCTTACGTGCGGTCAGCCAGTGGACATTTAGCTTGGTCATGTCCATGCTCTTGTAGGCGTGCGGCTTGCGTGCTGTGTGGATCACCGATAACTTGAGCTTACAGGTACCGGAGGCATTGGTGGTAAACAGGACGGTGATGCGCTCCTTCTGCAACTTACGGCTCCGACACTTGCTGGCATTCTTCACAACGAAGGTCTTGGAAGGTAGCTTTTTCCAAAAAAGACCAGATTCGTCCATGTTAAACACCTGGTTGTCGGTGTACTGTCTTTCCTCCATAATCTCATGTAAAAACGGAGGAAATTCCCTAGTCGCAACACGGTCAGCACTAGCTTCTTCACCACCAATGTTTATATTGGTGATCCTGTTCCTCTTCTTAAACCTCTGTCACCACCCAGATGAAGCATTAAAGGGTTTGGGCTCTGTAATTCTCATCTTTCGTGACACTGCAGCCTACAGTTCACGTGCGTACTCCTTAACTGAGCGCGTGTCCACCGCCATGTGCCGTCGCGCCTGACGCACCGAGTGGCTCACAAGTATTTTTTCCGTCTTGAGAAGCACCTGGTTGTGGAAATACTTGATCATAGAAGCACCTGTAGACTTTGTGATGTTCATGTGCTCCTTTATCTTGGCTGCATCCTTCTTAATTGTCCTGATAGTTGATTCGTTAACACCATGCTGGCGCGCGAGATCAACCTGTCTTGTTCCTTTCTCCAACTCTTGTATGATCTTATATTTGATTTCGTAGTTTAAGGAACGTCGTGTCTTCTTTGGCTTAGGGCGGCTGGGTCCAGGTAATGCAAGGTTTCTTTGTGGTGGTGGTCCGGTGGAAGCCATTCTTATGGAACAATAGATACCGATATACAGTACACTGTGTAGCCTGGAGGGGTGTAACTGACGCGGGTAGGTCAAGGGGCTTGAACGCTCCTGCGGCGGGGCACGTCATAGTACATTAAACCAATCACAGCTAGCGGGGAGGGAGGTAAGGATGCTTTGCCCAATCACAGTCCGCTACGTCATATGACGTCACCGATAACGCAACAAAGACATACACTGCGCAACCTACTCGCGCCGCTTACACAACATGGCAGATGGTGGGAGGTTTGGATCCAAAAATGGCGCGGCGCGAGAGGACCGCTCTCCGCGTAAAGGGGTACACACACTGCGGAAAATGAGCATTCCGTGTTCGGCAGGGTAACGTGTAAATGCGTAAAGTAAAGTGGGACCGCGTAAAGCGAGGGTTGAATGTACATTAAAGACATATATTAATTTGATACTCACATTAAAATGGTTTTCCCAACAGTAGAAGCAGTGCTCTGACATGGGAAAAACTCAGCGAGCAGCAAGTCACCACATCTTCCTTTTTTCATTTCCCTCCGTATTTAAACAAATATTTTTCCTGGTGTGGCTGTCCGTACTCTTACACATTGGAACGGAGCACCAATGATGCATTT
This sequence comes from Homarus americanus, assembly GCF_018991925.1. NCBI lineage: Eukaryota > Metazoa > Arthropoda > Malacostraca > Decapoda > Nephropidae > Homarus > Homarus americanus. Next base: position 192,709 of record NW_024750875.1, read on the forward strand.
TGCTTTACCTTAACATTATTTTTTTATCAAAGGTGACTGTTAAAGCACACAAATCAACTGGCTGACTCATTCCCTTGGCTTCACCACTACAGTAGAACGCTGATTTAAAGCGATTCAATTAAAGATTTGTGGGGTACGTGATGTTTCGGTTCTCACTCAGGATGGGATGGAGAAAGGAAACTCACAATGTGCTCTCTGTATACATGTTGTATTGGATGTACAATGCAGCTTGATGCTGGGAAGTGGCAGCGTGGTTACAAGCGTGATGTAGAGAGAGCTGGTTGGTGAGGATGCTCAGAGGAGGACAGCTTGTGGGTCGCCATGCTCGCCGGCGGGAGCGAGGACCGCCAGGCAGGAGTGGAGGAGGTGGTGTTGCTTGCTGGTTGGTGTAGGTAGAAAGAGAGCGGTCACCACGAGGTTAGGTCTTTTATAGCGGAGGTAGGCGTGGGTAGATAGTTGACCTCCGTCATGTAAGGCGGCGCTGGTTGACCTAGACCACGAGGCATACACTGGGGAATTCGCGGGGTCTGCTACTCAGCGACAAACAGCGTTTGTAGGGGAGGGATCCACTACAGATTATTGATTTGAAGCGACCCCAACAATTAAGGAAAATTTTTAAATTTAAAGCGAATCCTTCCTATTTTGCAGAGTCAATCTGGCGCATCATATTTAAAATTTCACGCCTAATGTTTCTCTGGGCACGCTACACCACCCTCTTACGCCCTCCCACATGCTCAGTTCTCGCACTGACGCTCAAGTGAATGGACATAGTATGTGACGCTATCTCCTTCTACCACGTGCATTAACCATCGCCACTATGTCCAAGAGGCCAGCTGCTACATCATTAACTACCCCAAAGGCCAAGAAATAGGTCATATGCGCGCCAATCGCTATCCTGCCAAAGCTCCACCCCCTCCATCCAAGCTCTGTCTACATAAAGTTTTTCAACTAATATTTTTGGCTCGATATATAGTATGTAACTTTTTTCATTTATTTTTACTTATTTACATACACACACTGTCCTACGGGCAAATCTGTACTGTACATGTACTCAAAATAATGTACTAAATGATTACTAAAATTTTTGTCTAGTACAACCTATAGCATGTTTATATTCAAATTAATCACTATCTTATAAGAATTCCGGCTATGTAAATTCTATTCTCCCCGGCCACTTCTATGACATTTTATAAGCAAAAACTCAATCTAAAGGACATAAATAAACACTTCACTAGACCTTCGGCACAAATGTCAAACATGTCACTCACTCCTCCTCCTCCTCCCCTCCCCTCCTCCTCCCCTCCCTCCCTCCCTCCCCCTCCCTTTCTCTCCTCCTCTCCTCCTCCCACCCCCCCCTCCTCACCCTCCCCACCCCTCCCCTCCCCCTCCTCCTCCCCCCTCCCCCTCTCCCCTCCTCCCCTCCCTTCTGCTCTACCCCCCATCACCCCAGCCAGGGTTTGGTGGTTATACAGTAGGCTTTAAGTTTTTATCTTATATAATATCACAGACTAAAGTTAGGAGAATATAATTTGCATTTCTGGAATCCTTGCAAGACATTGAATAATTTGAATATAAACGTCATATGTTTTGCACAAGATATAAAAATTTTAGCCCTTTGTAATAAAATTCTTAATTAGAACTAAAATTTGTATGTCTAATGCGACTGTAGCATGTTTATATTCAAACTAATCACTATCTTATAAGAATTCCAGCAATGTTAATTATATTATTCCATATCAGTTCAGTGACATTGTATAAGAGGAAAACTTTGTCACTCTGAAGAACAGATAAATAAATAAGCACTAGACCTTGGCATCAACTGTCAAACATATCACCTCACCTCTCTCCACCCCCCCCATCTTCCCAGCCAGTAAATAGACCATTTTGCATCCCTTAATTTTAGTTGTGTTGATTTATGAGTGTTTGTTTTAACATAATACCCTGTACTACTAAAAACAATGTTTTGTTTATTCTAGGAGATGGGCTGAGATGCATCTGGATAGACTGTCAGTTTTTTTAGTATTTTGTGTTTCTCTCAAGTACCAAACTAAATTATTCCATTAAAACAACACTTCGATTTAGTGTGAATTCGGTTTAAAGAGACCACTCTTGGAATCTATCTTGTATTTTATCAACGTTCCACTGTATTCTGTAGTGGTGACGTTACAGCCAATCGCAGGACGTTTTCCAGTTATGTGATTTTGAGCAACTTTAACCTTTATTTACTTTATACTTTCTGGTCTATTTTATTAGAAAATATGGTTACCAGAGTCAACATATTTTTACTTGTTGAAGTGCTTATTTATAAAAAAATAGTGACCCTCAACTCATCCATTAAACTCTATTCCTATAAATTCTTATGAGAATTAATTCCCATTTATAAGTTGTTTCATTCTCATTGGCTTTTTTCTGGTTCCTATTAACCACTTATAACGAGGACTTCCTGTACCTCACTCGGGTAAAGAATCAGCCCATCTCCTTTGGAGAATTTATGTGTTTAGCGATGATCCACTTTCAACCTCCTCATTTGAGGTTACAAATGGGAACTTTATACCCATCCCAGGTGTTTGAAATTGTTTCGTTCAAACCCCCACACCATGACAAGGTAACGCAAATTTGGGCACGAGATGGAGTTGTACTGTACCTTGCAGGGAACTAAGCAATATATAGGGTAGTTAATGTCAATTCAAAGCAGATAGATCACTGTCATATTCAATACTGTACAGAACATTTAGGATATATATTTAGATCCTGGTTACTGATTTTTTTGATAGCTTTCAGAGTTTAATCAAGTACAAGTGGAAGAAGAATCACAGAGGACAACTTCGAACAAAAATATAGAAACCAATTATATCCCCATAGGTCATCATAGACTCAACATTCATGAAACAGGGTGAGTAAGGACCTTATTTGTTCTTTTATTACATACAGGAGGTCCTCGGGTTATGTACAATCCCAGACGAAAGTTCTTGATACAGTCAAGGTGGAAGGTGTAAAATTCTGCCTCCACCCTAACAGGATGGCAGGTAGCTGTCCATTCATTGCCCTCACCACACAAACAAGCACCCAAGCAGTTCAGTATTCAGCTCTAATAATTCCATTTCTCAATAAGGACTAGGAAAGGCTGTCATTGTTTTGTTTAATAATTTCATGAAACAATTTACCCAATCTTGTTTTATATTATTCGACATAATAGGTGTGTCTACATCAGTGGTGTCAAACTCAAAAACTTTCGAGGGCCAATTCTTATTTTAGTTACCCTCTTCAGGGCCAACACAAGTGTTATATCACATATTTGCAGGATTGAGGTTTAAAGCTTCACACATTGTCTTACCTGTCTTGCCAGGAATACCTCATTTGGGTTTGTCTGATCTTAAGTATGTAAAATGCAATTTACTTAATAAACATGATTAACGCTAATAATAGGATAGCAAAAGGCATATAGGTGCAGTTTTTATAAGCATTTTCCCTTTACAGTAGTGTTATTGCGAGCATTAACAATATAAATTCAATTATTGCCACAATGATGTAAAGATCATTTTGGAATTTATTGACTCAGTCATACAGTAGAACGTTGATATAACGGGAGATACGTTCCAAGAGAGGTCGCTTTAAACCGAATTGCACAAAATCACAAAATCGAATTCGCACAAAATTGAAGTGTTGTTTCAATGGAATAATTTAGTTTGGTGCTGGAGAGAAACACAAAATACTAAAAAGACTGAGAGTCTACCCAGATGCACCTCAGCCCATCTCCTTGAATAAACAAAACATTGTTTTTTGTAGTATTATGTTAAAACAAACACTCATAAATCAACACAGCTAAAATTATGGGCCGTGAAATGGTCTGTTTACTAGCAATCAGCTGATAGGAAGATGGGGGGGGGGGGTGGTGTGAGGTGATCAATTTGACAGTTGATGCCAAGGTCTAGTGTTTATTTATCTGCAGTGTGTTTAATGTATTACAGTATACAGTTGTACCCCGCTTTATGCGGTCAATTGAACCCACAGGGTACCGCGTTAAGTGAACATCAGAACATATGAGATTAATTCCAATAGAGACTGGCCCGACCCCCAAACTCTACTTTTTCCAACACAATACCTATGTTCTAGTAAAAATAACATCTTAATTTTATGATGGTACATGCACACAATTAATACTTAAGAGAAATAGAGAAATACAGTCGCCAATTAATGTCCATTCAAATAATGGACTCAACTCCCTCCCCCTCTTCTCACACTACACTGCTGGCTCTTCCCTCTCTGAGAAATTTTGGGGGGAAAACCACTAGATTTTAATAAATAATACCTCAAACTAAAGTTAGGATAATATAATTGACATTGCTGGATTCCTTGTAAGACCAGGTATATTTTGAATACAAATGTCATATATTTTGCACAAAAAAATAACATATTTACTCAGAGTAAACATTATATCTAAAATTTGTATGTCTAATGCAAAATCTATGATGTTTATATTCAAAATGATCATCATATTGTAAGAATTCCAGCAATGTAAATTATATTCTGGCTGGGTAATTTGTATGAATTTTATGAGCTAAAACAGGCAGGCAGGGTGGCAGGTGGGGGGTGGGGCGAATCTAAAAATAGCTCTCGAGCCGGACACTCTGCGCGTATACCTGGAAAAAACCCGCGTGATGGGAATTTCATATATATATATATATATATATATATATATATATATATATATATATATATATATATATATATATATATATATATATATATATATATATATATATATATATATATATATATATATATATATATATAATATATATATATATATATATATATATATATATATATATATATATATATATATATATATATATATATATATATATATATATGATATATATGAAATTATCACTTAGCATATAGAAATATTTCGTTTAAGGATATTTTATTGGAAAGCGTTTGGTAGAGAATTTGTTCAGCATCATTATAGTATCAAATTCATCTTCCTATCACAATTAGTCACATTTGAGCGAGGGGGGGGGGGGGGCTGACTATGCAACCCTACCCCCCAAAAAGGTTCACTTCTGTCAACACACCAACACCATACACACATCATACATACACCCCTACAACACACACTCATCATACATACAGTACACCCCTACATCACACACACACATCATACATACACCCCTGCATCACACACACACATCATACATACACCCCTACATCACACACACACACATCATACATACACCCCTACATCACACACAAACACACCCTCCAACAACCACATATACACACACACCTGGTGCTCCTCTGGGAGCAGCCAGGTCAACTGTAAGTTGGCCCATACCAACTCCCTCCCCTGACCCCTCCTCCCCACCGGAATATCAACAAGTTCTCGCCAGAAGTTACAATTTCATTTAGGAAAGGAATGGAACTAATGTTGAACAGAGGTGAACAGTGCTCAAGTCAGTGAGAACAACTCGACAGTGACAGCTGAGTCGTACCCAAGTTAAACTTCACACAGTGAGGTCCCAGGTACCCAGTGATAACTGCCCCTGAGACCCAACAAGAACCAGCGATGTGTTAATCCGCCTACGATAGGAAGGCCTGGGACCACACCTCACTCATATAACACCATCTGTAAGGGAATTACTACATCACGTTAGGTCCCTCATAACTCCATCTGTGAGGGAACTACTACACCACGTGAGGTCCCTCCTAACACCATCCGGGAGGGAATTACTACACTACGTGTTTGCTGTTCAACACCTACATTAATCTGTATGTTCACTGTATGTTCCTTTACCTTTCTCTAATGAAGGCTTTTGTTAAACCACCAATGTATGTAATAAGTCATTTTTGTCCAATGTATATTTTCAGCCTTCGGGCTGCAGAACTTTTTCAATAAACCGTTAATTATTATTATTTATTATTACACCCCAACACCCCCAGCAAGGGAATTAAGACACATCTGCATGTATGACTGCATGGTAGCGAGTTAAATATCTCCTCTTGAGGAGCACTTGGCAACACTCATTTCCACTCCATCTCTTAATTTACCCACACCTTTCTGCTTTCTCACTCCACATTTTAAAATATTATGTAATGTAATGTTGAAGGGATACAACTTTTCTCATTTGTACTAATATCTGTACTTACCACAATCTCTCTAAAAATATTTTAGGTTTCGTGTTTATTCAAGATGTATTCAGGTCATGAGACCCACTAATCCTCCACCCAAGAATGGGTGACCTGACATTCCATCAGATCAGTAATATGAGACTGCTAATTCCCCACCTCCACCTGACATTGTATCAGGTCAAATCAGTTACGTGAGACCCACTAATCCCCCACAGCTCTATGGGAGTGGAAAGTAACAGTCTTTGCTGTCACACACAGCTTCATTCATCTCCATATCCTTTAGATATTTTTATTTAATTAGAACTGTATTTAAAGATTCCAGTAGTTTAGACTTGAGGAAAACATCTCCGGCACCCAGAAACGTTCTGGGGAAGTGGGCTAGTGTGCGTCTGTGCAAAAGCTCTAGTTTAGACACTCGGAAACTTGTCCCGGTACTGTAACCGGAAAAGGTTCCGGGGATAAGGAATTTTTCCGGGTTTGAGAAAGTCATTTTGTTACCTGGAATTCTCTCATCCCCGGAAGTTCTCTGCACCAATTGTTCCGGCTGACGGGAATATCACTGTACTCATATCATCGAGATTTTACTGTACTAAAGTGACAGGCCTACCAGGGGGGGCCCTTTCCTTATGTGTGGGAGATGTTACATTTCTTTAATTAATATTGAAGCTCGGTAATAGATGTTACAGTTACTTAGTTGATATTGAAGTATAATAATAGATGTTACAGTCTTTAGTTAACATTGAAGCATAATAATAAATGTTGCAGTTCTTTAGTTGATATTGAAGCATAATAATAAGATGCACTTTTTTCTCTTACAGGGGTAGTGTAGCTGGGAGCCAATGTGTTGGAAGTTTTTGTGATATGACCCTGGACGAGCATCCTGTAGTACACCAAGAACCATCAGTGACATTTACTACTTTCCCTTGGCAGGTTTGTACAAAGACAAAGTTTGTAAGTGAGGTGTAGTACAGAATATCTTGGAATAGAATGTTAAAATTGTGGTTATAAACACTTGAAGTATATTAACTGAAATATACAAATTGGGTTGATAAAGTAACTTTCTTCTTTTTACTGGTTCCTTTTTGTAGCCTGTGGGTTATCCTTAAGTGACAAACTAGATCCATACTGCTAAATCATCCTTGGCAGAGTCTACAGTTTTCAAGGAGCCTAATATGTATGGCAGTAGGCTACTCATTATCTAGGTGAACTGGACAACATTTGATTGCTTTGAGTAGCTCCTTGCATAGTAAAAATTGGGTGATATTGCTTAAATCCATACCATGGTGGTGGTTTTAAGAGCCAATGAGTTTGTGTATGTGACAGCTTCTGGATGCCAGGTTTTTGGGGGGGTTTGGCTTTGGCTTTGAAATTATCTGAAGGTATATTTGCTTGAAATAAGGCAAGCAAAGTACTTGGATTCATACAAAAGTGTGTTAATTACATGACTAGCAAGGTTATCCTAAAACTATATCTTGCACTTGTGAGACCTCATTTGGATTACACTGTTCAATTTTAGTCACCGTACTACAGAATGGATATCGAATCCCTAGAAAGCTTTCAGGTTAAAGCATCTGAATTTATACTCCCTCAAGATACTCAGAGTGAGGGGTGATAAGATTGAGGTTTAGAAATCGTAGTCAGGGCCAAACAAAGGTACAGTACTTAAACTATCCAACCAGGAGTGAACCTGTAGCAATGGTTTTAAATTAGACTAAATTACATATAGGCGTGAGATAGGTAAACACTGGTTTGGAAATTAAGATGATTGGAATTCATTACCGAACATCATCATTAACTCGAACACGCTGGGAAGCTTCAAATATAGGTTGGACAGATATTTGAACGATAGGGGTTGGGTGTAAACGGAGCTGCTTAATATGGGTCAATAGGCCTGCTGCAGTTTCCTTCATTCTTATGTTCAGCTTCAAAACATTATAAAGGCTTTGGCTCTGAATCCATTGGCCTGGCTTTAGATTTTCTTCTTTACACAGACACAGTGATCATATTGTGATGGCACAGCTGAGCTGATCCCTGACCTGACCTAAGAAAGTCCAGGTGCATGCTATAGGCTCTGACATCACAAATTATCCCTCCTCTTTCTATTGGTCTTTTATCACAATGACCTAACCTGCCTCTTCATCCCCAGGTGTTCTTAGATGACTAACAGCACCTTCTCTGTGACTGTATTATTGTTTCTATATTAATGTTTATTTAGTAGATTTTTGAATTACTGATATGTTTTGAGTAGTGAATAAAATAAATGTATGAATGAAAGAAGTTAATGAAATGAATGATAATGAATAAAATAAAATGATGGATAAAATAAAATTGATAAATATATGTTGTTACTGTAAGCAACATTTTCAGCCTACAGTAAGAGTCAAAAATTACCCAGAGAACAATCCTAAATAAATTCTCTACAAGATGTTTCCAGTAAGAGATCCTTAAACAAAATAATTTGAAATGATATACTGTACAAGTAATATCTCGGTTAGCCGGAATCCCTCAAACCCAGAAATCTCCGATAGCCGGGATTTAAATTTGCCCGGAAAATCATTCCCAAAGCTGAATTTTTCCAAAAATTTCCAGCTTTAGGAAAAGATGTCCGAGGTTGAAAATCGAGAGAATTTTCTGAAAATGTCTTGAATAAAGATGAAAGTTAAAGTATTTTGGGGACCTGACCTGACTCAATGTCAGGTGGAGGTAGGGCGGGGGGATTAGTGGTCTTTTCATAACTTTTGTGTGGTTTTTTACCCTCTTTTCCCTCCATATTTTAAAATATTATGTAATCTAATGTTGAAGGGATACAACTTTGTTCCTTTATACTTATACAATCACAGTCTCTCTACAAATTTTTTATTCAAGACTTTTTCAGGACATGAGACCCACTAATTCCCCACCTAGAAAGGGTGACCTGACATTCCATCAGAAGGTCAGTAATATGAGACCATCTATTCCCCCACCCTACCTCCACCGGACATCGAGTCAGGTCATGTCAGGTCCTCCCCCAGATATTTTAAGTTTTGTCTTTATTCAGGACATTTTCAGAAAATTCTCTTGATTTTTAACCTCAGAAAATTTGTTCCCAACCCCTGAAAGTTTGGGAGATTTCTAGGTTTGAGGGATTCAGGCTAATAGAGATATTACTCTATTATTATTATTATTATTATTATTACAGTGTTACTATTGTTATTATTATTTTTATTATTTTTAATTTTATTAATATTACATCTAATAATGAAAATCTCATTGAATAAATTCAGCCATCTTTTCTTTGAAACTTGGCCCTCCATGGTTCTTATCACATTTGACTTTATACATTGTCAGCTGGTGTGGGTAACTTGTGATTGGCTAATACTGTATTCCTTCAGTGTTTATTCCTGACACAGTGATTGGTTTAGCGAGGAAACGAAACAAAAATTTATTTTATTTTTTTATTGATTCCTAGTCTTACTTCATGTGTTGGAAAATTAAGTGAGAATTTTTTTCCAGGCTTTGACAGGAAGTGACCGTAGAGTGCTAGATTCAACAACACAGTCATTGTTGAGTCATAATGAGGCAGTGGTTGTGGCATCGTTGCACTTCCTTGATACTGTTGTGCTTAAAGACTTTCCTGCTGAAGTTATTTTACAGCGACCAGCAGTTGTACAGGTTTGTGTGTATCAATGTGTGCATGCTTGTTTGTATGCTAATGTGGTTGTTTCCTCTATATACATACATTCTGATGTATAGATGTATACAGTAAATCCTATTTACATTGTTCCTAATTACCTTATTTTGCTTAACCATCACTGACATATTAGGGAGCAAATTCCATTTAATATTACAGTAAAACCTCGATAAATTGGACTTTAATATAGAGGTAGTCCCCGACTTACGACTGCTTGGACTTACGTCCATCGGTACTTAAGACCTGCTCTGACCTTACGACCGTCGGGACATACTACCGCGGCAGTCGTGGCCCAAAATATTTTCAAAGGACGCGCGCATTTTCTATACCGAAACGTTTCTGTCCCGGGCGAGAGCGTGGTGAGCTCGGGTCTACTCAGTGGAGCGCTTAGTTGGTGTTTGGCTATTGTATCCTATACTGATCGCGCTGTGAACTTTCGTTATTATCGTATTTAATTGACTTTATAATGACTGGAAAGCGTAAAAGTGAGAGTGCTGGTGGTGCTCCAAAGAAAAGGAGACAGGCAATTACTTTTGAGATGAAAATGAAGATAATAACACAGCATGAGAATGGAAAAACTGTAGCAACAATCTCAAGTGACCTAGGTTTCTCACACTTGACCATATCCATTATTCTGAAGGACAAGGAACGTATTCATGATGTAGTGAAAGGAACAACACCTATAAAGGGAACTATAATTTCAAGGAAAAGACAAGGTCCTATTCACGATATGGAAAAATTATTGGTGATATGGATAGAAGACCAGATACAGAAGCGTGTACCCTTAGGCCTTCTAACCATACAGGCTAAAGCAAGAAGCCTGTTCCAAAGCCTGAAGGAGCAGGCAGGAGATGAATGTGATCAAACCTTTACAGGAAGTCATGGGTGGTTTGATAGATTTAAAAAACGCTACAGTCTACACATTGTTAAGGTGAATGGAGAGGCAGCTAGTGCCGATGTTGGTACTGCCGAAGCTTTTAAGGAGTGATTGTGGAAGGGAATTATTTGCCTGAGCAAATATTCAATGTGGATGAGACTGGATTATTGTGGAAGCACATGCCTGAGCAGACATACAGTTTCAAAGGAGTTAATGAAAATGAAGTTATTTCGGATATTAGTAACAAGATAGTCGAGTTAGGTAAACAGCTGGAGTTAGAAATTGATAATGATGCTGAACTTACTTACTTACTAATTGACCATTTAATGGCATATATAACTAAATATTTTTATCCTTAGAATCTGGGGGTCCTGAGGCCAGTCCTCAAGTACCTCATAGTTATATATTTCTGCAACCTGGATTATATTTAAACCTAAATAATAGAGGAGGTGAGACAACATTGTAGGAGGCTGATAGTATTCATGATCTTGATATAGTTGTTTAGTGACCCAATTTAGAAGCTATTCATCATATCCTAAACAGCCCCAATTAGTTGAACAAATTTTGAAACCCCAATCCCAATGGTGGAGTCTTTTATGTATTTCCAGCGAGCAGAGGTTTCTCTTAGACCGTCATTGATAAGCATAAGAAAGCAGAGCGGTTCCACCTTGGTGACTTGGGGGACGCCACAGGTGAGTGATTAAAAGTGGAGACAGCCCCTCGGAAGCTTACGGCTTGGCATCGATCACTAAGGAAGTTTGTAAGCCATGGTATAAGACTTCTTCAAAACCGGAGGTTGATAGTTTTGTTGATAATTATATTGTGTTCGACTAGATCAAATGCTTTGGTGAAGTCAATGAAGGCAACAGCCACAGACGTCTTTCGTTTTTCCAGATAGTGGTATATGTAGTCGAGAAAGTTGACAAGACAGTGAGTGGTGGAGGAAGTTTTCATATTGCCAAATTGCTGAGTATCTATGGCACCTGCAATATCAGCATAAGCCCAGTCAAACACAAAACTTTCACAGATTAAGCTGGGGTGGTTGAATTGGACACCGGTGTCACATATGAGGTCTTTCAGTCATCTGGGCATCTTGCTTGGCTGAGGGAAGCATTGATGGTGGAGCAGAGGGGTTTGCTAGTTCCGGGGAGAATTCCTTGTAGAGTTTCATTGGTAAGTCAATGGGGGTGATGGAGTGCTTTAGCTTCAGTTGGTCCTGACGTTTTGCAACTTCAAATTCTTCCACTAAGTCAGTGGGAAAGGGGGCTGGTAGGTAAACAGGGAGACTGGTGTTGTCAAACCAGGGGAGCGTCTGGCATATAGTTGCAAAATGATTGTTTGATTTCTCAGCTGTGTCACCATTAGTGAGATGGCTAAGGATAAGGAGGGGGTGTGTCCTATTGTTTAGTCCACAGAGTTCTTTAAGCTTACCATAACACTGATAGATGTTGGCCTGCTTCAGGTGTTGCAACTTAATTGGGTAGTGGGACTTCTTTGCAGTGTGTATTTCACGGATGACTTGGTTGCTAAGGGACCTGTAGTGGTTGTGGTCATTGAGATAAAAGGCGCTGTCTTTCTATTACATAAGTCATTTGATCTGAGGTGTGATCCAGGGGAAGTCAGCTGGGTGTGATCTGAGCTTCCGGGGTGGTGTTGGTGTATTTATCCATTTGGTGTCCACTTCATCCACACTAAGTACTTCAGTCCAGGGATGGTGAACTATCCACTGCCCAAAGAGACACATTGCAGAGTCAGTAATCGGTCTGTAAGTCTTGAGGTAGGGTCTTTGCACTTGGCTGTTAGTGGGAGCTGGAGACCAGGGCCGGTATACACAAAACTTTTAAGTGCTAGCAAACAGTTGTTAAGGATGACATTTTCCTGTTATGCACTAATAGTACAAACACAAAACTTTTAAGGGCCTTAATAGTTCTGTTAAGTTAAAAGACCTGGAGCACTTTTAAGTCCTGTAATAGTTGTCTGTTAGTTGATACCATGGCAAACCAACAACAAAATTGGCTGCGGCAACGCATTTATCGGGAAAGGTGAGATATATTTACTGAATATAGTGTGTATATATTGTGTGTATTCCCTCTTTATAGCAGAGATCTTCTTTCTTGACTTGGACAATACTGAGAATCAGTGTAATAATTTTTTTTTGTTAGGTTAGGAGGTTAGGACGTGGCCTGTTAGGTCAGGTAACCTAACCTAACCTAACTAAAAAAAAAGTTAGGTTAGGTTACCTGACCAAACAGGCCACGTCCTAACTTCCTAGCTTAACTTAGCAAAAAAAAAATGATTTGCCCCAAGGACAAATGTCAGAATCATCTAAAATAGCAAAAAAATATATTTTTCATGTGAAAAAAGGTGATGGGTGGTTAACGAGAGCGACGCTGCGTGTCACCATAACATTAAATTTGGACTTCTAAGAATTCATGTTTTTACAACCGATAAATCACAAATATCGCGTTTATTTTTCAAATGCGCCGCTTAATTCAAGTATTTTCATTCGCTACTCGGTGAGATCTATGAAATGGTAAGAAAAATATTGTAAAAAGGTGATGGGTTGATAACGAAAAATAACCTCCTCTTTTTGTCTTTAGTATTCAGGAAAGCCTTCAAGTGGCCATTCAATATTAACTTTTTCTCTTCAATGGCATCCACCAATAATAAAGTCTGCTCTGCTGTCCAGCTGGGCTTCCTTTTCTTTCGTGGGGTAGAAACTTCCAGTTCCTCAATAACATGTTTGTTTACAAACAGCACGGCAAGGAAAACCTGGTTAATAAATCCTCCTTCAAACGGCGTAGATTAAAGTTTTTTATTTTAATGATCAAAATGTACAGGGTATATACATGTAAATATTGAAATTAATCTTCATATTTTTATTGGGGTTATTCAGCCATAAGACCATTTTGTATGATGAACTCTTGCTATCCTTTGCCCTGTTTAGCGGTACTTACCGAACAACTATTTGTGCGGTAAAAGTTTGGTAGTTAAGCTTTGTATATAACTTTAAAATTTTACTGCTAGCTAACAGTACTATTATGTCATTAGCATAAAAGTTTTGTGTATACGGGCCCTGAATACTGATTGGTGTGTGTGATACACCCGATAGGAGGCATTGGTTGAGGTGGATGGTACTGGTCCGCTAAGTCAGCTAAGATAAGGTCATGAGTATTTTGACCGTGCAGAGGGAAATCTACAGCTTTTGATAGTACAGTAGTAGCTGGTCCCAGACATCAGTGGTGTCAATTTCATTATAATTCCCGCATAGTACTAACTTGGCACATGGGTACCTAACTCTGAGGAGGTAATGAGGTGATTGATAAGACTGTCTCTGGTGGGTGAGTGAGGTAGATGGTATGCTACACAGTATATGATAGAAGCAGTGTGGCGAAGGTGAGCACGTGGCACAACACATATCCATAATGCCTCAACATCAGCTGGGACAAAAACTTCCAGGCATGACGAGAGTAGTTCATCTTGACAGAAGAGAGCAATGGGGGCCACCTTCCACGTCCATGAGTTTGAAGGTGATGAAAGATTTGATATCCTTCAATGTGGCATGTTTCAGGAACAATATGCTACGCTTCGCATATGGCAACGACGTTGGCAGCGACTGATCAGCTAAGAAAGTGACATTGAGGAGCAGTAAGGAGGGAAGATCGTACCATATTCGGGGAACTGAGGTGTGTTTTGTACAGTCTGCCAGCAATGGGTTTCTCTGGTTTTCTAGTGGAGGTGATGGTCCTAATGGGCTTCTGTGATGCCCTTGTCTATGGCTGTGAACACGGAATATGTTCAGTGATTTTAGTAGCACAATAACACTGCCATCAGGGTATCTGTTCTCTCGCTTTAAACTGTACAGGGTGCGCCTGGAGTACGTCACTGGTGAATATCAGTTTTTGTGGATGGACAGAAGTGTTTGTCCGCGGTGGCCATAAACTCGGAGGCGGCACTTTGAGGGCCACTAACATTGGTAGACATCTGTTAATATTTGTCTAGTCGTAAACACCACGAGTCCTTGTCTCTGGCGCTGAAGGGTAGTCGACATAGTACCCACGGTATATGCAAACACCGCGGTGGTCCTTGTCACCGGCAAGGTGACTGACAAAGTGCTCACGGTCTGGTATTACACTGCTGTGAATCATGCTTGGTTTTGTGTTTTTCCTTGGAAATCACTATTGGATCACTGTTTGGTAACACTGACCACTTGAATGTTAAATCCTGGTGTAGTGAGGTTGGCAGGGAGTTTGGATGGAGCAGGGGGGAGGACAGAGCCAAACAGACTTGGCTTGGCAGCCAGTCAGGAGCACCGACAGGACACATCTTGTCTCACTGAGGGCTGACTGGTGTGTGTGTACATACACAGGGTGGTGTAATGCATCTTGTGTGGCAGCATTAGGTAAGTGTTAAGGTGTAGGCACTGCTTGCTTTCTCTCACTTTAAGCTACCGATGCGGGCTAGCTCTTGTGGCGAACAGGGAAGCAACTTGCTTAAGTCCTCCTCTGCCAGTACACAGCCTTTTCACCATCAAGACTCCTGCTGTGCATCCTCATGGCAACAAATGGTAACTGGGCACCTCATGGGCCCAGGCTAGAGCAGCAGTGGGCCCCAGAGGGACAGCGCAAAGGCCCACTGGCATGTGGACACGTTCTGGCACCTACCAACCATTGCCCCGTTGCCTTGCGGATTAACCTTGGTAGGTCTAAGGCTATGGGAGTAAACCTCGAACAAAAAATCTGTGGTGGAGCCCCACATCAGACAGACATGCTTACAGAGTTTCAGTAAGACCCCAACCGCAGTAAAAGCGGAAGAGGTGACCAACATGGGAACCCAACCACTACACATGGGTGGCACAGATAAGATGGTCGTTTATAAACTGGGACCTAGGGAGCAGAGCAATCCGGTCCTGTCTGTGTGACTGAGCAGCCCTTTCGAGAAGCCACTCTGCTCACCTCACACGGGGAGAGAGGGTTAGAAAAGGTGCCCTAAACATAGCCTGCCCAAAGAACCAACCTACCTAACCTAACCTGACTGGGCAACCACAGCCAATAAGGTCATCCTTATGTGGTCAAAAACACAATCATAATGACAGATCAAAACAAAAGCAAACTATACAACCTCTTATTGTCGCTGCATGGAATGTCAGGACCCCTCTGCATACTGGCACAAATGAACATCTTGAGAAAAGAATTGCCCTTGTTGCAAAAGAGCTGGCTAGGTATAACATCAACATAGCAGCCATTAGTGAATCCCGGCTCCAAGACGAGGGTCGACTTGCAGAACTGGTCTGGCTATACCTTCTTCTGGAAGGGTAAGCCTGCTGTGGAGAGAAACAGCATTTATGGAGTTGGCTTTGCCATCTGCCAATGCATTCTACACAGGCTAACTGAATTATCTGTTGGGATCAATGAGTGCCTCATGCCGCTCCGAGTCCCACTGAATCACTCATGTCATGCCTTTTTCATCAGTGCATACGCCCCAACACTGGATGCAGAGGATGACATCAAGGAGGCCTTTTACGCTAACCTTGACAGAGTGCTAACCTCTAACCCTAGAGAAGATAAGGTTGTGCTCCTTGGTGACTTCAATGCCAGAGTTGGCTGACATTTGGCAAGGAACCGTGGGGAGAAATGGACTAGGGGAGTGTAATCCCAATAGCCTACTCCTCCTCAGCAAGTGTGCTGCACACTCTATGTTTGTCTTTGATACCCCCAAAATGTTCTACACTACTGAGGGTATACACAAACACTTGTTATCTTGAAAATAGGTTCTTATTCTCGTACGGGAGATATACAGAGGAAACAAATAGACGTGGGCTTCCACACCATAAGGACTAGCGATCTCAACTCTCTGTATCACTCCGCGCTGGCATGTACAGATGCCAGCATTCACAAGCTGAATACATAGTATGTAAATATGATAATTCACATACATAACATGGTGCATAATAAATGGAAATATTACATAGGATTAATACATGTTCTGTAATACCTTACTATACATAATTAATAGAGTAATGTAAGAATACACAGCTTAAGGTACTACTTCATGTCCATATTATACACACACAACCTCACTATCACCAATACCTTGTTTAGGCAGGCTGACAAGTTCAAGGGTTCGTGGCAACACCCATGATCTCATTGACTACATCATTGTTAGAGAAGGGGATTGCTGAGATGTTCTCATCACCCGAGCCGTGCATGGCTCAGACCACTGTGACACTAGTCATCAGCTCGTCAGAGCCAAGTTCTCACTTCACATTACCCCAAAACAGCGAAAACAACAAGTCTCCAGAAGAGGTTTTAACACTAAGCGTTTGGAGGATCCAGCGGTAGCACATGCTTTCAGAGAGCAGCTTGACCATGGGCTAATAAACAACCTGACAGCAAACAACCCAAATCCCAGTGCCGAATGGGGTATTCTTGACACTGTCATGACATAAACCTGCAGAGAGACCCTCAGCCATGTCGAAAGAATACACAAGGACCGGTTTGATGAAAATGGCCCAGAAATCGATGTACTCATCGATGATAAACATGCTTATTTAACTGAATGGTAGAACAACCCTCAGTCTCTGACTGAAGCTGATACCTTCCACAAGAAGAAAGTGGGGGCTCAGTGCAAACTTCACAATCCAGAGAATGACTGGTTTGAAAATAAAACATGTGAAACTCCAAAACTTGCCGAACAACACAGGATGCGTGAATTTTCAATTCCACTAAAACATTTTATGGTCCAATCACTTATGGCGCAGCTTCCTTCCACTCATCCGATGGTAATTCCCTAATTAAAGATGAAGAAGGCATCCTTCGCTGCTCAACCGAAACACCAATGTGGATGTCCTGACTCCCTCAGCATCCAGAGCTGACCCAGCTATCCTCCATCCCTGGATGAGGTAGCAACTACCATCAAACAGATGAAAAATAACAAACCCTCGGGGCCTGATGGAATCTCAGCTGAGGTGTACAAAGCAGGAGGACCTCTGTTTACTAGCCGTCTCCACTCTCTCCTCGAGAATATATGGAAAAAGGAGGAGATCCCCCAAGCTCTTTAATATTTATAAGAACAAGGGAGACCGGTCAGACTGTGACAACTACCGGTAGATCTTGCTGCTGTCCGTAGCTGGCAATATTATTGCCCGAGTCCTCCTAAACAGACTTCTTCCTGAGGTGGAAGACTTCCTCCCAGAATCTCAATGTGGCTTTAGATCATTACTTGGCACCACTGACACGATCTTTGCTGCCCGCCAGATACAGGAAAAGTGCAGAGAACAGCATTGTGACCTGTACATGGCCTTCATCGACCTAACCAACGCCTTCGACTCGGTCAACAGGGAAGCCCTCTGGCGGACCCTCAACCGTTTTGGCTGCCTACCAAAATTCATTGCCATTGTAAGGCAACTCCACGACGGTATGAACTGCAGTGTCCTGTACAATGGCACCTAGACTGAGCTCTTCTCCATTCAAAGGGGGATAAAACTCTCTTTCCCATTTTCTTGGCTGCCTTCCTCACTTGTGCCAGTACTGGATGAAGGGTCTTTTCAACATAAAATGACTCCAGGCAGGAACAAAGGTGTTGGCAGGTTCCATTACTGAACTTCAGTATGCAGACAACCTCATCCTTGTCAGTTACACTGAACGCAACCTACAGAAGAGCCTGAACACCTACACAGATGCGTATATGCTCTTCAGCCTTGAGGAGAATGTATGTAAGACTGAGATTCTCTTTCAGCCTGCCCCTGGTTCAGCCACACCTCCACCATCCATCCAGCTTAACTGTACTACCCTCCCATTATCTCAGTATCTCGACTTCCACCTGTCCATTGCCGTGGACATTGATGAAAAGATTCAGCATCGGATCAGTTTTGCATCTCAAGCCTTTGGCAGACTGTACCCATGTCTTCAGCTGTAGGGAGCTGAAATTATCTACAAATTTTCACGTATATCGAGCAGTGGTCCTTCCCACCCTGCTATTTGGCAGTTCTCTGGGAAGATAAGGGAATAAATGCTATTATTCTCGCTGACACCAACTGTAGGAGCATTGAGGCTACCATTATCCATGAACAACTACGTTGGAATGGCCATGTTACCCGCATGGATGACAGTAGACTGCCAAAGCAACTACTTTACAGTCACCTAACGAATAGTAAACGTAACGCTGGTGGGCAACTGAAAAGGTATGAGGATAGTCTTAAGACAAATCTGAATAAAAGTGACAAATCAACCCTCTCACTTGGGAGACAATCACTCCACACCATAGCGCTTGGAGGAGCAGCACACGAGGAGTCAATGCTTTCGAGTTAGCTTGACCACAAACAAGCACCAACGCTGGAAAGATGCTGCCCCTGCTGGGAGGATGTGGGAAGAGGTTAGGTGAGGTATTGATAGCCAGGTAGTGAAGGTAACCAAGTGCATATTTATCAGTCAGAGGGAGTTCAAATTTTTTGTTTATAAAAGTCATTGAATTGACTTGGACAATAATTTCTTTTACTTTTTTTCACATTATGTATTTAGAATGGTGTGTGCATGTAAATGAAGAAATTTACATGTATCTACCCGAAAATACAAATATGTAAATACCTAGCATTAACTTGCCAGGCTTGGCCCAGTAGCCTGGTGGTTGCTGTGAGGAGTCTAACTTGGCTACAGTGCTGCTCAGTTTACCCAGCTGAGTAGGCGGAACAAGCAGAGACATGGTCTGTGATGTCTCTCATGACATAGATGTGCAGAAATGTGTTTGTGAGCCACTCAGCCAGGCCGCACACCCCATACCCAACCTCCCCCCCGTCCCCCCCCCCCTCTCCCTTCTCTCAGTGTTTGAATATGCTATCCCAGTTTGTCAGGTTGTACTGAATCGCATTTATTTACATTCATCGCTATACTTGGTGCTTGGGAAAGCATCCCTATTTAACCCATGTATTATTCCCTCCGTTATATGAGTTTTTTGCTGTACGAGCTGACTCCAAGGAATGTATCTACTCATATCATCAAGATTTTACTTTACGGTATTTTTTGTTGCAACTTATTTTTTTGTATTATTTTTAATTATTCATTGCATTTCCTGGTTATGTATATATTATTTTAAGAAAACTATGGCTAAAGGAGGAAAATGCACACAAAGGTTTCTTCCAAAATACTCTACTAAATTTCCCTTGGAAGATACGGATAATTGGCTTTTTCTGACTGGTGGACTTGCATATTACAGTGGTCCCTCTATTAACGAACGGTCCAATTAACAAAATTTCGGTTCACGAATTAGCTCCCATAAGGATTTTAAATTCTATTAACGAACAAAACTTTGATTAACGACAGCCTTACGAGAAACACGCTTTGTTGCGAGCATCAGCTGATTGGCTAGTCCGCCAATGTACAGTAATTGGTTCTATGTTTACATTCGTTTCCAGTGAGTAAATATTAAGAAAGTTGTGCTCTTGAATATTTTTTCATTTTCATATTAAAATTATTGGTCATTCTAATTTAGTTAACATATTAATAATATATACAGTACAGGGAACAGCTTTTGTGTGCCAATCAGTTGATCGAATCACCCACCAACTCTTCTCAGTTTAACTTTGTTTACAGTGGAGTGAACATCGAGTTTGTTGGTCTCTTGAAATATTTTTGCATTTTTACATTAAAATTATTGGTCATTCTGAAATTTTGTTCACATATTGAAAATATACAGTGCAGAAATTATTATGAAACATGAAGAAGGCATTAGAACCAATGCACTCTAAAGAATATGGCATGTTATCATCGACTGCCTCTACAATCAGCTGATTGCTATGTAAACAAAGCTGCCGGGAATACAACATACCCACCTCAAAGTAAGTTAAAATATAGTATTCTATTGCTTTTTATTTATTATTATACAGTACAGCCACTCCTCGACTTACGATGGGGTTAGGGACCCAAATCCAGGTCGTAAGTCGAATTGGTCGTCAGTCGAAAATGTGAAAATAATACATACATAGAAAATCTAAAATGGGTGTCTCTTTTTCTTCTCAGCACCGCAAAACTCTCACTTTTAAGCTTGCCAGCCATTTAAAAGGGAATTACAAAAAAAAATTTTGTCAGTACACAGCGCAATCACTAACGTCGGGACTCGAAAATACGTAATTTGAAAACATTTTGGTACGACTGGGGCGGTCGTATGTCCGGGTGGTCGTAAGTCGAGGAGTGGCTGTATACTGTACAGTACTGTATTTAGTTTTTATTTAATGTTTTGTTAATTCTATTACCGGTATACAGTTCTTCGTATGTACTTTTTCTGTGAGTTGGAACCAGTACTCAATATCCCATTGAAATTATAGATTCAGTTAACCAAATTTTCGGTTAACAAACTACTCTGTGGAACCAATTGTGTTTGTTAATCGAGGGACCACTGTAATGTGATAATTAGTGCAGGGGTTCCCATTACATTGAGAATTTGTTTTAATGATGAATAATTTATAATGATGAAAAGAATAACTGTCAGGTTAATCAGAATATTTTCACACAGGCTGTTTATGGGTGTATAGAGGAGGAAGGAGAGAATGCGTGGCGTGTACAAGGCCCAGCATGTAATTGCTTACTGACCTTGACTCAACTGGTCAGCACTCGAGTTAAACATTTCACAGATCCACATCTAACACCAGGAGAAGAACAGGTTAGTACTGTATATGACATGATGTATCTTTTCCATATTTCTAGCTAATACCTATAAGTTAGGAAGCTCTTGTAAAATAAAACAATTTATTAAGGAGCTTCTTAAACCCTATTGAAGTGCTCCTTGGTACTAGCCAGGGGTAATCTGTTAATCTATTTTGGTATACCGATCACCTTTCCCTTCGTATCACACTGCCACCCTCAAGAAAGGCGATGTGGTGCAACAGTTGCCTAGAAGGTTAGAGATCTCATTTAAGCCATGACTGTTCAATTTACACTCACCAGTTTAAGTGTGTTACGAGTGTCCACCATAGTTACTGTTCTTGGAATGAAATACGTTGGTTCGGATGGTCTGTGGTTACCTCGAGCAGTTTCGCTCATTACTCGTCCACACTGAACGATTCATCATTTAAGTACAGGTCCACCACCGATTTTCCGGGAACGGATGGTCCGGCACCTCTTTTAATCTGGACAAAATTACGAAAGGGCACTTGAAATTCCCGTGACCTCCATATTAGTTTACTGGGCTGCCACAGATGGCGTTACGTGTTAACCGCGCTCACTTTGTTTACTCTGCAGTTGCTGGTGGTAGCTCCTTGATTTTGTGTGATTCTTAGTTTATTTTGCACATATTTAACCCCAGCTATGGCTTCAAAGGCAAGTACAAGTGTCAGTAGTGGTGTAAATCATAAGCACCAGTCCATATCAATACAAGATAAGGTGGAACTCTTGAGAAGACTTGACTGTGGTGTTTCGGTGCGACTGTTGTGTGATCAGTTGAAACCACGTAAGAAAAATAAGCTTAAGTTGCGAGTCTACTGTACAGTATTGTGACTTAAGTTTCTCATACACAGTACAGTGGTCCCTCGGTTAACGAACACAATTCGTTCCAGAAGGTCGTTTGTCAACCGAAAATTTCGTTAACTGAATCCATTGTTTCAATGGAATATTGGGTACAGGTTGTACCTCTCTAGTCCAGCAGCCTCGGGACCTGACCGGTGCCAGACCATGGAAATTGCCGGACCATGGAAATTCACCCTTTTCCTGGATAGATAGTGACTTGTGCTTATGCTTGGAAGCACTAGCACCATTTTCTCTGCATCATGGTCTCTTTGAAGACATATTGAAGGGTTAAATGTCATATAGTAACTTCTCAAATTTCGCGAGTTTTTAATTCAACGTATTTTATTGGAACACACACAAAAAAAAAAAAAAAAATTTGACGGCTGAAACTTGAATTTCGACGGGTTTGAATGGCCTGCCAATGTGTAGACGACGTGCATAATTGTGTAAACAGCATCATTTCTCTTGTGTACAAAAGATTCATTATTGTTTATTACTGAAAGTCTTTTTTATTGAATTAATGTTTATGTTTGCAAAATGAGCTTTACAATTCATTAATAATACGTAGAGTATTAAAACACACGAGGAAATGACAGCATTGTTTTCGTTGATTACAAAACCAGTGACTGACTGGTTCTACATATAAAACTGAAGAAAATAAGACCTTGGTTGTAGCTGTAGTAAAATTAATATGGTTGTTTTAAGTAATGTTATTTAATGTTAATAAATGGAACAATAGAAGTAGCTAACGATAATGGTAAAGAAAAAAGAGAGATCGCGTATGTAAGTGCGCACACGTGAAAACATATTTTCATTACTTTATATAAGAATATGAAAGCAACACTTATTTACTGTTCACATATATTTTAATTAATGTTTCTGAATTTGTTTTTATTGAATTAATGTTTGTGTGTGCAAAATTAACAATACAATTTATTAATAATACGTGGAATATTAAAACACACGAGAAGACGAGATGGCTGCCGGCATTGTTTATGTTAAAGCTTTCAAAACCAGTGACTGATTAGTTCTACATATAAAACAAGAAAATAAGACCCCGATTGTAGCTGTAGTAATATTAATGTAAAAAAATTAATATGGTTGTTTGAAGTACAGTCAACCGCGTTTCCACGTTTACGCGGTACCCTGCCGAAACAGGAATGCTCACATTCCGCGGAGCGTGTACCCCTTTACGCGGAGAGCGGCTGGCGAGCCGCGCCATTTTTGGATCCAAACCTCCCGCCATCCGCCATGTTGTGTAAGCTGCGCGAACATGGTGCGCACAAGGTCGCCCAGTCATCAAAACATTACCGAGTTCTTCACCCGCCACCCACCACAGCCGGCCCAAGTCAGTGATAGTGATAATTATAGTGAGGATATGGACTTATATGGACTTTGAGGGGTTTGACAAAGAAGCCCTGCAAGCCTCTGTGGTGGATAGTGATACAATTGATACAAGTGATACAGGTGAGGGCCAATAATCTGCCCTTGCCTCGGAACCAACCCCCCATCCCCGTGTGCCCAGCCATCTTTTCTACTAATGTAAGTGTTAAAAAACCTAATATTATTGATATTTCTCTTAATTATTAATTGTGTGTGCATACCATCATAAAGTTAAGATAATATTTTTACTACAACATAGTTGTGTGTCGTCAAAAAGTGGAGTTTGGGGGTCGGCCCGGTCTCTATTTCAATTAATCCCATATGTTATGTTGTTCACTTTACGCGTTTCTCACTTTCCGCGGTACCCTGTGGGTTGAATTAACCGCGTAAAGTGAGGGTTGACTGTACCTGTAATGTTATTTAATGTTATTAAATGGAACAATATAAGTAGCTAACCATTAATGGTAAAAAAAAGGTGAGACTGCGCGTATGTAAGTGCGCACATGTGAAAACATAAGAATATGAAAGCAACGCTTATTTACTGCTCATATATATTGAAGGGTTAAATGTTGTACTCTGTATAGACAAGCAGAGAGAGAGAGAGAGCAGCCGAACTGCCAGATGTAAACAAACCTTAATTTCCCGCGGCTTTGTTGTTTTTTTGACAACTGTCAAATCCTGTCTGCATGACACCTCAACATCAACCTTCTCCCCCATCAAGTTATATTCATATTTTTTCAAGGTAAAGTGTAACATTTACTGTATGATTTCATTATTAGATATGAATGTAACATTTATTTAGACTGTGCTATCCTTTGTGTTAGGCTAACTACGAAATTTTTTTCGATTTCGAGTAATCTGCACCTAACCCTATTTTCTCCATAAGCCCTGTTATTTCTATTACGCGAATTTCTATAACACGATGTTTTACAAGAACACAACTATCGCGTTATAGCAGAACTGATTGTAAAAACAAAATGCAGTAAAGTACACTTACTTTGAGTGTATGTAGAAGGCTCCTGGTTGATGATGATGATGGGAATTAGAAGTGGGGGTGGAGGAGAAGGCAGAAGAGAAGGAAGTGGGGATGTAGAAGAAATACAGGGGACCCATGCTTGATGCAGTCATTTCACCAATAAAATTTTAAGTTGACTAGGTCTTATTCAAGATTATTTTTTTTAAATCAACGCTGCACTGTGCTATATATTGTCAATATGTTAATTAAATTTCAGAATGACCAATAATTGTACTGTAAAAACATAAAAATACTCTGTGTTCAAGAGACCCACAAGCAAGATGTTTCCTCCACTGAACAGACACAAACTGACGCCTTGGTGGGTGAGTGAAGTGGCTGATGGGCGCACCAAAAACTAGTTCCCTGTACTGCAATTATGTTAAATAAGTGTTAAAATGACAAATAATTTTAATATAAAACTTGGAAAAATATTGAATAACACAACCGTCTTGATATTTACTCAATGGAAACGAATATAAGCCCTTGAACCAATTACTGTATTGGCGGACTAATCTTCCAGCTGGTGAGCAAGCCAAAACATGTTGACACGTTTTCATAAGAATTTCGTTAACCCAATATTTGTTCGTTAACCGAAATGAAGATTCTTATGGAAGGTAATTCGTTAACTGAGGCGTTCGTTAACCGAGGGACCACTGTATATGGGTCATAATTTACAAAATCAGTAAGAGCAAATTTCCGTAACCAGAGTTTCCGCAACCCGAGGGTTGCCTGTATATGCATTTATATTGACTCCAATGTGTAATTCATTATTCTCTTGGATATTTGAAAATCAATTTTTTTTTGTAGAATGACAATTTTGTTAATACAGTAGTGTTATGGGTACTATTCTTGCCATACACACACATACTGTACTTCACGAACATTTTTTCCTGTATCAGAATTTCAACTATTTTATTGTGTCTTGATAATATAAAGTTTTAAAGTATATGAAGGATCAACAAGCAACCATTCTGCTAACATGTTTCAATTAGGATAATATTAGAAGAATGGTAACAGCCTGTAGCTGTTTGCTTCCTTTATCCCAATATGGTAACAATGTTTGTCATTCACTTAACCGGTACCATCATAAATCCACCATATGAATATCAGTATATGATTCATTGTTTTATTGCACCATTAATTGTTTTAGACATTGTGGGCAGGTTTGATTCATTGGTCCCAAAAACATCAACACCAATCCTCCCAAGTAAATGTGGGACCAGAATTTTTACTGTTCTAGACAAATCATTGTAAATATAAGTCAGATAAAAGAACAATCAGTATTACTGTATTATAGTATATTTTGAATGTGTTGCTAATATGTCTTTTTATACAAGGTTTATCATATATACTGTGCTGTGTAATGAAAAGTAATGAATGTTTGCAGAACTCCAGATTTTTGGCAATATGTATCTTATTGACTGTAGAAAATATTTACACATTTGGGTAAATAAATTGGTAACTTTGGGACAGTATACAATATTTCAGAGATTACTGTTATTGTTAATGATCACTGAGGTAGAAACATTATTCCAAAGGATTAACTAAATCTGTTAGTAAAAGCAATACCAACCCACAGATAACAACACCAACATCTTCAGAATTGGCCACTCCAAACACAGATACAACCAGAGGCAGCTGCTGCTCCTCACAAGGTGACTGTATGCAGAGCTTAAGTCACCTTACCAAGGGAAAGAGTAGAAGGCAGTTGGGAGATGGACAGGATAAGAGTGGCTCTCTTAGTAATGTGGCACAGGTAAGTTATGTAGCAGTTTTACATGCTGTTTGTTTAGTCTTTCATATGTTAATTGGTTATCAGATATTGTGATTTGTTAGGTTTCGTACCCTCCTCTCGTTTTACGCAGGGGTTATGTTCTTGAAAACCACCGCTTAATTCAGAAACTCGTAAATTAAACATAATTTTCCCGTAAGAATACATGTAAATGGTACAGGTTAGGGGAACCATTATATACCGTACAGGGTATGAACAGTACTCTCACTTAAACCAAGCATGCGGCCAACCTCTGACACACACACTCTTCTCTGAAGGCGGGTGATCACATTTAATTTCACGTCCACAGCACACCCATGCAGGTATGTGGCGATTGAACGTGAATACAATGAGACTGAACGAGTGACTGTTGATGTGGCCTATTTCTGCTCCGGGGTGTGTGCACTAGCATTCATATTTAGAATAAAAGATAGTGCAAACTGAGAAATACCAGCATATATAATTATTAGTACTATTACTAATATAAATAATATAATGTGTCCTTATACAATACAGTACTGCAAACATTTACTATTTATGCTGCAAATTTTACATTACTGTATTATTATTACTACTATTATTATTATTATTATTATTATTATTATTATTATTATTATTATTATTATTATTATTATTACTATTATTATTATAATTATTTTAACAAATATTTGCAAGCACAAGGGCCCCTCGGGCACCGTTGTTAATGCGGCCCTAAACTTTGGGGTTCTCCAGCTAATGCTATGATTTCCTTGAACTCTGCTAGTAATTCTAAAAGATCACATTTGCCTTGAGGACGATCGACTTCTTGCATGCGTGGCGATATTAACGCTGCTTTATCTACAATACATGGATTTTGGTCGATTCCACTTGTGTTACACTACCTAATGGTAATTCTATTGGTTCCGCGATGACTGCTTTGTCGTAAAGAAGGAAGTTACCTAAACAACATCCCTTTCTTAAAGTTATAAGTCCCGCAGTACTATTGAGAATGAGTACATCTGTGAGACTACCTGATCTCACTGTGTTTAAGGTAGACCCAAGTGACAAGCCTTTCAGTCAGACACACAACATCTGCTCCTTTACTTACATTTGGCAATTGTACTGTGATTCTAGTTAGTTCCCGGCTATGTAACCGTTGTACACCAGTTAACACAGCAGGCATTAAAATCCAGTTCTTGCTGCTTTCATCCCGAATGTCCTTTTAGCTACTGTACTAGGTAGAGGTTCAGGGAGTGACTTCATAAGTAATTGCTTCTGTGCCATAGATTGCCCCGCACCTGTCGAGGCAGTTATTACACGGACACCCAAGGTAAACAATGGATGTGAGGTTTGCATTGCCTAGTAAGTCTTACAATTATGCCTTTTGGTGTGATTTCTTAGATGAACGTTCTGTGAGTTGGCCCCCATCAGGGAGCCAGGACTCACTAATGGCTGCTATGTTGATGTTATACCTAGCCACAAGGGCAGTTCTTCTTTCAGGATGCTCATTTGTGCCAGTATGCAGTAGGGTCCTGACATTCCATGCAGCGACCAAAAGAGGTTGTATGGTTTGTGTTTGTTTGGATCTGTGATTTTAATTGTGTTTTTGACCATTAGGATGACCTTACTGGGTGTGGTTGCCTGGTCAGGTTGGGTTTTTAGGCAGAATATGTTTAGGGCACCTTTTCTTGCCCCCTTCCCGTGTGGGGTGAGCAGAGTGGCTCCTTGAAAGGGCTGCTCAGTCACACAGACAGGACCGGATTGCACTGCTGCCTAGAACCCAGTGCATAAATGACCATCTTATCTGTGCCGCCCATGTGCAGAGTTGTGACTAGAGACTTCCGGCAGTCATCCCTGCTTGTCCCCGTCTCCACTCGTCCATCGTCATAGGACTTTTGGGGGTATAGGGTTTTGATGATGATGAGTGGTATGATGAGCTACATGATGGCTGCACGTGAGTTGATTTATGTGGTGAGGCAAGAGTGCAGATTGCAACCACACATCTTGGCTCTCCCTTTTCCTAATCAAGTGTTGCAACGACTGGGGAGAGGTAAAGTTGCAATGGACTGCCAATAGCCCAGTTTGTTGGGTTTCGCCTAAGTAGCCTGTCCATCAGGTATTGCCTTCGTCCTCTGGTGTAGTCGTTGGGTTTCCATGGTGGTCACCTCTTCCGTTTATACTGCCGTTGGGGTCTTGTTGGAGGTCTGCAAGCATGTCTGCCTGATGCAGGGCTCCGCCGCAGATTTTTTGTTCGGGGTTTACTCCCGTAGCCTTATACCTACCAAGGTTAATCCGCAAGGCAGCAGGGCAATGGCTGGTGGATGCCAGAACGTGTCCACATGCCAGTGGACATATGCGCCGTCCCTCTGGGGTCCACTGCTATTCCGAGATCTCCTGCTGGTTTAGGCTGGGCTCACGAGGCACCCAGTTACCGTGTGCTGCCACGAGGAGGCACAGCAAGAGTCTTGATGGTGAGGAGACTGTGTACTGGTAGGGGAAGACTTATGCAAGTTGCTTCCCTGTTCGCCACGAGGGCTAGCCAGCGGCAGCAGCTGAAAGCGAGAGGGAGCAAGAAGTGCTTGCACCTTAACACTAACATAATGTTGCCTTACGAGATGCATTGCACCACCCTGTGTGCAACACATACACATTATATTCATTATATTTTCTTTATTTCTAAGTTACATTAGAGTATTTTAATATTTACTCTTAGGTCTGTAATGAAGAGAACGGTTCTACTAGGGTGGACTATAATATCCTTAGTGATATAAGTTACGTGTTTATTTACATATTCAGAATTGAATTATACATAAGAGGAAACAATTATTTTTGTTGAAATTTATTCCTTATTTTGTATAAGTGACCAAATTGCAGTAGTACTGTATACATTTCTGCTGCACTGTTTACTGTTTATGTAGCATTTCCTGTCCATAACTTGCGTCAACTACCTTTCCCCTGCATCACCTACCATTCCCCTGCATCACCTACCTTTCCCCTGCATCACCTACCTTTCCCCTGCATCACCTACCTTTCTCCTGCATCACCTACCTTTCCCCTGCATCACCTACCTTTCCCCTGTATTACCTACCATGCCTCTCATCTACTACAATGCTTCATTCTTTGCCTGCATTACTGGTAAGTTTTACTTTTTGACAACTGCACAATTAAAACTGCTCCATAATTAAACTGCTACACAGTTAAATCTTCTCTGCACAGAAACAGCTCCAAGTATAAAACTGTTCCCCACATAAACAGCTCCACAATTAAATCTGCTGCTCACATAAACCCCTGATAATAATTAATATTTTCAGTACCTAATCTATATAATAATAATTAACTTTAATTCACTGATGTTCTCTGTACAGAAGAATCATTTAAGTATCTAATTAATTCACAGAAATAAACAATTCAACTAAATAATATTAAATAATAAATTAATGCTTTGATCTTTCATGACTTAATTTTTTCGGGGAATAGCCCACCTGGGCACAGGTCATTGACCAACAACGGGGCGAAAAAATATGAGTATCAATAAATTAAAAACAGAAAAGAACAATATTATATTAATCTACACCACAAAGATGCTGGAAAACCAGCTTTTTGAAGTGAGACAGATGTGTGAGTACAGAAGAAGGCAGAGCATTCCACAGTTTGGTTGTGTGAGGAAAGAAGGATGCACTATAATGGGTTATTCTAGTGTAACTGACATTCACAGAGAAACGGTGGGCACTGCGGGCAAGACGAGTGTTACAAGCCCAAGGCCTTGCCGGCGGTACACATGATGCCAAATCCATCGAGCAATGTCAGTTAAAGTACTTGTAAAAAAGAGAGAGTGAAGCAACATTGCGGCAAAGAGAAAGGGGAGAGATTATCACCTAAGGAGGAGAGTTAATAAGACGAAATGCCTTTGATTCCACCCTATCTAACAGTTGGACAGAAGAAGAGCCACCCCAGATATGAGTGCAGTACTCCAAGTTAGGATGACCGAATCCCTTATAAACGTGAAGCAACTGCTCAGGAGTGAAGTAGCTACGGAATCTGTACAGCATTCCCAGCTTTCAGGATTATATCAATTTTACTGTTTCACTTACAGTATATCATTCACTTATCTCTAATATTATTAACTGCATCTATCATTGATCAGTAACTACAAAAATAACAGTTACCATACCATCTCTTGGGTTATTTTAACACTTATTTATTAAAATCTTTCAGAGGTAGACCTACAGCATGTCTACTCTCCTTGAAATCTTAGATACTAATGGCAGCTTCCACCCAATCTGCTCTGAAAAGATTGGTGTTCGTTTGCTGTTCACATTTCAAGCTCCCCAATAATGATAATTTACCCTGTTAAATATTTCACTCTATTTCTTCACATTATGATTTTCTAAATATTTTTTTAATGTTTATAATCCAACATATTCTTCCTAATTATGTTGCAATTATAATGACTCACAAATCCAAACATCACCATGTTTACAAGACTGGACCTGACCATGCCCTGCAGGGGTAGAAATTCGCCTTTTTTTCAGGTAGCCAGCCGGACTAATAGAACGGAATAGTTACTAGCCCTTCCCAAAGTTTATTAGCCCTTCCAAAATTTTACGAAACATTAAAAAAAAAAAAATCAAACTTCAATAGCTGCCATATACTGGGTAGGCCTACATAGAAAGTTGTTTACTTTGACCCTTGATTTAACTAAATAGCAAAAGCTAAATTATATTCAAATTGCAAACACTGGCGTGCACAACATATTATTATAATATGGATAATCTGTTTTCTTGTTTACTTTGTATCATTAGCTGAAATTTATAATTTTTTTTAGATCCTCTTAAAACATTACTGTACTGTTTGTATATGTAACTGCAGGTAACTGAGGGCTTTCTTCTTCACTGTATTTGGTCAATAAGTTTCTGTATATGCTCCTCGTCCAATTCTTCGATATCGTCCAGCACTTCCTTTGTGCTGCAGCCATCTGTGTAGTTATACCCATCAACACGGCAGGCCCCAGTTGTTAAAAATCTGTTGATGGCTTGCTTTGGATTGAAGTTGCTAGCACATTCTGACTGCTACTGGACCACTAGGAGATTTGTCAAGTGGTCATCAGTGAGGCGACTGCGCCAGTCTGTCTTGATGAGCTTGACCTGACTGAAACCACGTTCAACATCAGCAGAAGGTCAACTAAATGGAGCCACATTTTCCTCTGTATGATTCATTTATTTGCTGCCAGGACAGTTTTGGAACAGGTGATAACTTACTCATTTTGTAAAGATAGCATTTGAGTACAGTCCATACATCCTCCAGCTTGGTTGGATCCACTTCTGCCTCCCATAGTGTTTTCTCAAGAGACTGAGCCAGCGCTCCCACAGCGGTGTCTCCGAAACCTTCATTCCCTGTGTATTCTGCAGGCTACAGCTTGAAATCCAGAATCCATGAATTTTGTAGAACTGTACTGGCCATGTCAATAAATCTTTTTTTTAGACCTGTAATCAGAGATGTCAGCATATCATGTCTTGCAGCCATGAAGGCACTATTTCTATCACTCATCTTCTCTCCTTGGAATATGGCAGTGTCACCTTCCAAAATCTTCCTGAGCTTGTTAAATATTTATTGAGTAAGTTAACTGAGGCCTGAATTTCATTCATGATAACAGAAACATTGGTTTGTCTGTGTTGAAACTGCTCTGAAAGGCGCTCAAGGCGACGCAAGATAACCAGGAGGAGGTGGATGTACTTGATTACAGCAGCACTGGTTAGAAGCATTAGATAGTTCTTAGCTCTTCTGGATGAGTCCTTGTGGTATGCAGGGTCATTAGGGTTCTGCATCTGCTGCATGTGAAGTACATTAGCCTTGTAACTCTTGTAAATGTTCTAAAGCCCGCAGCATATGAGGGAGCCACCTTGTACCACCCACACGTGTTGGAACCAAAAATGGTAGCTGACATATTTCATTAGCCTGCTTCAACATGCTCCTGTTGAGAGAATCTTTTCATAGAATAGGTATATTCCTAGCAGCAGTAGGTCAACTTTCTTGGCAAGTGGTACAACCTTCACTGCATCCTTGTAAGCCAGTACAAGTTTATTTGCAGTGCAGTGAATACCTTCCAACTCTGGCCGCACTAAATCTCTACTCAACGGAGTTACCAAGCCATTTTTGCAACCTGGCATAACACTGGCCCCATCTGTACCACTACCAACAAACTTCTTCCTCCAAGTGTCACCATAATATGAATCTAATGTACTGTTGATTGTTCATATTGATGCTGCTGGTCTAACTTTTCTTCTTTGTTTTTTTGCTTGGTGTTGGATTAACATTCTTGCACATATCAAATAGTCCCCTTTGGTGACTCATGATGATTAAAAATAATGTGTGTTAGTCAGGCATCCCATCAATAGTGTATGGAGGTATTAGTTGCACTGAGAACGCTGACTCCCTGGGAGTAGCAGGGCGCAACGACCAAGTACTCGGGGTCACTCTTACAACACACGTTTGCTTTTGCAATGCTTTTTAAATAATGGGCACTAAGCACTTGCTTATGGTAAAGCAGACTGTCAAAAATATAAATTTTTGTTCAAAACTACTGGGTAGCTCCTAGACACTGCGAATCTGACATGCTAGTCACCTGCCGGGCGATTAAAAACCAGTAAATTTCTAAGATCTGCTCACCCTTCTGATATTTTGGTCGCCTCAGGCGGACGGGCGTATGTGAATTTCTACCCCTGCCTGTACACCCAACCAATACACTCTAAATTTACCCAAACTTTCCTCTCAGTATCTCACAATTTTTAAATTAGTTTTAATTATTTATAGGTAGTCATTTATATCAACATTATCTACAATTATTGATCTATCTTGAAATTAACATTTAAAAAGATAACAAGATGTATTTAATTAGAAAATTACATATGCTTTACAATAACATACAAAGTATTCATATAATATTTGCTTACTTTAATCAGTTTACATTGAGCCACAATATTCCAGGATTTGCCACTCTTTTCAAAATGTTCATCAATCATTATTCTTTTTCATACAATTCTTAAGATAATTTAACAATTGAAGATAAAAAAATTCAAATTTATATCGGAACATTTGCTTAACAGTCGAGATCTACGGTTTCCCATGGCCTATTCTTTTTTCATCATTTAGGGTGATAACTAAACAATTTCTGCTTCACCATTTTGTCAGATAATAAAATATATTTAAAAACAATAGAAAATTCAGTTTTGGTATAAATTTACGTAAAATCAATTCAAGCTCGTTACAATATAAGTATATGTACTTCAGTCCAATTATATTTACAGTACTGTATATCTTTTCTTTAATCAGGAACTCTCGGGTACAACCATACATGAGGAAGATGATGGGGATGAATTCATTCTTCTTGGAATGCATCAGTTAACAGTGACTGGACATTGTAGTCGCATCATGAGAGTTGTATGCCCACTCCTGGTGTCACCAAGACCATCGATCCAGGCAGCCAGTCTCCACCTTCTTACTGCCTGTCTGACACTCCTGCTACAGTGTGTACAACCCAAGCTGTTATGGGAACAAGAGAATGGTGATGAAGTTGTTTTGGAAATAAGAGGAGAAATTAGAAAGGTTGGTTTAAGGAAATCCATAAGATTGTTACACATAAGACTAACGTTTCTTTATCAGATGTTTAACATGAATGCCAACTGTATTTACTGTAATGCTTTACAGGTCATGTGTTAAGTTTCTGGGAAATTAACCAGATTTGGGAATTTGTCGAATTTTGGAAAATTAGGCATATAATATACAGTAGGCTTGTCCCAAACCTTCTTCCCTGGGCTATGGAACCTGACGTTAAGGGCCTCCATTTTATTTCTCAGGTGGATGGTTTCCACTGTCACCTGGTAGAGTGGTGCTTGGCCACTGGCTGACCTCAGACACTTGTTTTGGAAGCTCTGTAGTTGTTGTAGTCTGGTCTTCCTGAGTGTGATGGGTGTTGTGTGTAGGTACTCCAACACAGGCCTCACCAGCGCCTTGTGCAGGTGGACTTGTATCTTTTCAGGCATCAGTTTAAAACATTTTAATTTGGCGGCGGTGGCGACGACTTTGGCTTTCTTTAGTCTGTCCTTTACGTGGGAAATGATGCCCGTCCGAAAGATGATGAGGCTGAGCAACCTGCCTTGTTTATAGTACAGTACTCAATCTCTTCATTGTCGATCGTCAATGGGGCCGGCTTGAATTTGGCTTTGGTATGACCTCAAATTTCTTGTTTGTTTGTTTTTATTTTCCAATTATTTTAATTCTCCTGGATATCCACTATTGCCTGAACAGTGAGTTGCGCCATCCTTGGCGTGGACCTTCCTGGGCAGGTGACGATCTGTGTTATATAGTCGGCATACATGACATACTCGCTGTCGACGATTGAGGGTGGCAGGTCAGCAGTGTAGAGCGTGTAAAGGGTTGGTGAGAGTCAAGAGCTCTGAGGCAACCCGCTCGAGAGTGAGAATTCTTCTCCACAATGTTCTTGCATCTTGACTTTGGCTCTGCAGTCTGTATGGCGTGGAGCACATTTAAGTCCCGTATGATGGATGTTGGTTTTTTCTGTGGCGCAACAACTGGTTGAGGTTTTGTTCAGGTAAATAAGGACGTCTGGGAGGTAGGTACAGTCATGGACTCTTCCATGTTGAACACCCAGCCAGACGACCAGAGAGGTAGAATCAGCTGCCGATCTGGTAACAGTGTGTGTGTGTGCGGGGGTGGGAGGGAGAGGGGGGAAAGATGGGGGAGTTCTTGAGTTGCGTGTTACATAATATAATATTTTATACATTACAAAGTAATGGAACTTGAAGGGATTATTAAATTCAACAATACGTTTTTTCCAGTAGTATTACAATGTTTGATTTTTTGCCCTGTAAATGGTAATTTTTAATATAAAGTTGGAGGCCAGAGAAACACTTGATCTTAACATTCCTGCAGCACATCTTAGTAAGGATAGCATGGGAGAACAGGTGCCAGTCAATGGTTGATGTTGACCAAATATTTAGTTATAATACCCATTGTTATAGTAAGCTTATTTTTAGAGGATAGGAATATTGCAATAAAAAATATGGGAAGTTGTATTATTACGTGGAATGAAACAAGAAGTGATTGTTATCACAAAAAAAATAAAATAGTCACTTATTATTAATGAGAAAATAAAGTATATAAAATTTAAAACAAAATTTTCATTCAGAAGTATGAGAGACGACCTAGTGAAAGCGAAGCTCTTGAGAGGTGACTAGATTTTTGCTTTCACAAAGGCTGTCCTAATAAGTGACGATATGAAGTTGGACTTGGGCATCAGATATCATCGACAGAGGAACACTATGCCAGTAAACTTGTCTTGGTTTGTCGGCATTAGGCACTGGACTTATGGAAAAGACTTTTTTTTCACTGACGTAAATTCTTCACTTAAGTATCTTGTCCACCCACCTTCTTTGTTGATAACAGCATTAAGTCTTTCGGGCATTGATCTAACAAGGTTGCGGAGGATATCATGTTTGGCCTTAAATACCTCCCATTCTGCCTTGGTGTGGGAGAACAACTCTGCAGACGTTCTTTCCCTCGCAGTCTCCCAAGTGCTCACAATATTCGCCATAAATTTTCCAAAGGGTTCATGTCAGCCCCCCAACTAGGCCAATCCAGCAGCTGCAAATTCTCACGGTCGGCAAACCACTGCTGGACAACTCTAGCCGTGTGTATGGGGCACCGGTCATGAACGAAAACAATAGGTCCAGGGGGGAGGGGAAATTTCTCTCCTGCAGAGAGGGCAAGAAAAAATTCTTCAAAATGTCCAGATACTTCTGTGCTGTAACTCTCCCGTCAATTTGAACCAAGTCCCCTACACCAGTGCTACTCAAAGTGTGGTCCGCGGACTGGTGCCGGTCCGTGAGCCATCGTCTGCCGGTACGCGGAGAGTTTTCAGAAAAGAAAGAAATGATAGTCACGTTCCACACCACGTGACACTGCCGGGACATCTGACTCGGTCTTTTTTTTTTTACACCATACACTAGTTTTTTACTCGGTCTTTTTTTTTTTACATTTTCATTGTAGTTTTTATATTTATTATGGCTATATTTTTCATTTACTCACTCATGTTAAAAGTCATTGCTATGCAACTAACGAATGCGATATAATGAACAGCAAAACAGCGAACTGAAATACGTATAACAACACCTTCATGATGATGTGGCGTTTGACTCTGTGGGAACCACACCTGGGGATATCAATAGGGCGCATCACCTTGTGTTGCCAGAATTGCCACGTTTCTCGGCCACCAGTTACGCCATATCCACCCAAAACATAAATCTTTTTATTTTAAGTATGGTAGTTATTTAATTTCGGATAAAATAAATGTATGCATCCCATTAAAAGAAATGGCCGATTTTTTACTATGCGTGCCAGCCGTGAAGGGTGTCACACAGCTGGCAACCCTGCTATTCCACACGTGTGGATCAGCAGTCTGTGATGTCAGGTCACAGGTTAGTGGTTAGTTACCATCAAGAAGTGGAACAGAGAGCATCATACAGGTATCTGCGTGTTTGTCATTTGGGACCCCATCCCAACCCACTTTTATATTCATTATATTTTTCCTGTATAAAATAATATTACTACGAATGTTCAAATAATATTTTCTCTGATCGTAAACAATTAATTGTATGGCACAAATATGGTACTGGTCCCTGGCACGCTGGGAAGACTTGTTACGTCAATGATGATTGGCCTTAGAATGAATAAGACATCATGTCTTCATGTTTAGTACAGATAGTCTCAAAATGCCCCTGAAATAGGACATATCTCCAAAGATTTTCCTGGGGGGGGGGCCTATAGGCCCCGGGATTGGCTCGCTTCGCTCGCTGGTCCGTGGCACATTGAAAAAAAACCATGCCGGTCCGCCACATCAGATAGTTTGAGAAGCGCTGCCCTACACCATGGACAGACATATAGCCCCACACATTACAGGTGCTGTGTCAACTACGAGAACTCCTTGTAAATATGCTCACGGTCGTACCTGTTGTTAGAAAATTTCATCTGTTAATGTCATGATGCCTTATAATTTATGTAACTATCAATATTGCTGGAAACCTTTACTTTAATTATCTTCAAATTACTTTGGCTTAATATATAACTAGCAACTTAATGGGTTCCAATTTGGTATTTTATTTAGAATACAGCTGGACAAATAAATACACACTCATTATCGATGTGTGCCTTGCCGAGAGAGTAGAGGTAGCACTATAGTATTTATTTATATCATAGGATTGTATAAGTATGTTTAGCAGGTCTAAAAAACAGGATTACTTGATTTATAACCTTTGCATACAATTTATATACAGCAGTTACTTGGTTCAGGCACAGTGTTACCAAAGAAACCAATAGATGCATCACCTCCTCACCACTTACTACAATCTCCCTCACCACCATTATCACCACTAACTCTATTTTCATCACCTAAATCATAATTTCAGTGATGCAGAGATGGATTAGCTACAACCAGGGCAGAGCCGTACAATATTCACTGTCCCCCTCCTCCCTCCTACTGTCTCACTGACACGCTGCCTGTCTTACTCATTCTACTACAAGCGTCACTAATATTCATCAAACAACTGTCATTCATGATACAATATTGCTTATTTGTTATTCATTAATTAGTAACTATATATTACTGTACTACAGTATAATAATATGTGTACTGTTTATTAATCTGTAGATGGTCAGTTAATTAAACCACGTCGTGCCCAGATGGTCAAAGATTTTCCTTTTTTCTTTCTTTTTATATTAAAACAACCCTAAAGTGATATGGTAACAGTGTAAATCACACCTGTAAACTTTTTACCGGGTTTAAAGGTCCCAGGAATGTCATTCAAAGGTTCCAGCATGTCTGCTACCACTTCCTCTTCCTTATGTTATTTACTTATCATTACAGTAATACAGTGGGGTATGCTATAACAAACGTAATTGGTTCCAGAACCTTGTTCGTTATAGCATTCGTTCATTATAGGATTAATCCGTTCCAGGCCCCCAAATACAACCACTTAACACTGAAAAAATTCTGTGGAAAATGTAAAAAATACGGTACTTTATCTTACCTTAGTGTTGTTCAGCATGCAGGACAGGAGGCAGAGGGGGAGGGGGGAGGAGTGAATTATAGAGAAGAGGTGGAAGGAGAGGAGTCATCCTTCCTAGCCCTCTTTGGTGACTGTCTCACAGGCACTTTGTCTGTAGGTTCTTTTGTTACCTTTGTAAAGAAGGAATCCAGGGTTGGCTGCTTCAACCTTGATTTCTGGACCTTCCAAAAGTAGTTCATAACATTGTCATTAAACACACTGATGGCCTTTTGCACAGAACCAACATCAGGATGATAATCCTCAGCAAGTTTGGACAGTTTGCTCCAGCAAAAGAACGCATCCTTGAGATCTTTGGCTGGAATGATGCGGCTTTCCTCCTTGTCCTCCTCCTCCCCTGACTCCTCAGAAGTTAAGCTCCGCTTCAGTGTCTCATTTTCCTCTTTGTGAAGCTCAAGCAGCTCCTCAGTGGACAATTCCTTATTGTGCTCTTCCACCAACTTCTCAACATCATCATCCACTTCCAGGCCCATGGAATTGCCCAGAGACACAATTTCATGAACAACAGCCTCTTCTTCTAACTCTTCAAAGCCTTCAAAGTCTCTTTGAAGGACACATTCAGGCCACAATGGCCTCCAAGCAGCACAAAGACACCTCACAGTAACCTCTCTCCAGGCTGAGGTAATTAAAAAAACAGCGTCTGCTATATTGAAGTGACTCTTCCAAAATTCCTTCAAGCTAACATCACTGGAAGAAGTGGACGCAAAACATTTTCTAAACAGTGTCTTTGTGTACAGCCTCTTAAAGTTAGAAATTACCTGTTGATCCATAGGCTGGATGAGAGGTGTTGTGTTGGGTGGCAAGAAGTGCACAGTGGTGAAGTTGAACTCCTCTGGCAATTCAACCATCAAATTAGGAGGGTGGGCTGGTGCATTGTCCATCACCAACAAAGCTTTCAGTGGAAGATTATTCTCCCTGAGGTATTCCCGAACACTGGGTCCAAACACCTCAATCACCCACTCAGAGAATAAATTCCTGGTCACCCAAGCCTTTGGGTTTGACTGCCACATAACACCAAGGCGGGTCTTCCTAATGTTTTTGAAAGCTCTGGGGTTTTCTGCATGGTACACAAGGAGTGGCTTTATTTTGCAGTCACCAGAAGCATGAGCACAAAGAAGGAGGGTAAGCCTGTCTTTCATTGGCTTATGGCCAGAGACAGAAGTTTCCTTCTTGGTAATGTATGTACGGCGAGGCATTTTTTTCCAAAAAAGTCCAGTTTCATCACAGTTGAATACCTGCTGAGAAACAAAGCCTCCCTCTTTAATGATATTCAAAAAAATGTCATGGTGTTCCTTAGCTGCTTTCTTATCGGCACTAGCAGCATCACCATGTCTCACAACACTATGTATTTTATTTCTCCTTCTGAAACCAGTAAACCACCCCTTGGTACCCCTAAACACTGGCACATCACTATCACTTGCACTGGGAGTCTTGGCTTTAAGGTCCTCAAACAATTGTCTGGCCTTCTCACAAATTATAGCTTCACTAACACTATCACCTGCCATTTCTTTCTCCTTTATCCACACTAAGAGTAAATTTTCCATCTCCTCAATCACATTACACCTTGCTTTGCTAAGTCTAGAGATTCCCTTAGCCACTTGCACTGTTTTCAACTCCTCTTTATTCTTTAAAATCATACATATAGTCGATTTAGCCATTTATCACTAAGTTTCGCAATGCTTGTTCCATCCTCATGTTTCTTTATGATTTCTTTCTTAGTTTCAAGAGTTATGAGCTTTCTCACTCGCCTTGGACGATTCATTGTCACAATTGTACACTTGTATAACGAAATATTTATACAATAACTCTATTTCCACATCAAAAGACGAAATTTCAACAATAACAGTGGTGCACTGGCTACACAATGAGACAAAGATGGTGCCTGATGCTCTTGTTGTGGGTCGCGGTACAACAATATTCATGCGCCAGGCGAAATAGTCCCATATTCATCCGCGTTCGTTGTAGGAGTTGCGTTCGTTATAGCATTCTCAATTTTATAGGTAAAACCGTTCGTTATAGGAATATTCGTAGTAGGATCCGTTCGTTATAGCATACCCCACTAGGGTGTGTCATACGGAGGCGAATTTTTTTTTTTTGAGTTTGAAAAATCGGCCCATGGTATTAATGATGTATTACAATAATATTCTATCCTAATTCACTTGAATAAATACTAAGATACCATATTTCTGAATATTTTCATTAAAATCCATCAAAATCATTTTCCTTGTCATCGTCTTAAGCACCAAACAGCTCCTCCCAGTCTTCTCCTTGAACAGGGCTAGAGGGTACGTGTTTTTTGAATCGTTTTCAGTTAAAAAAATGTTACAGCACATGTATATTTAACTAAACTGTGCCTGAATGAATATATTCTCAGAAATAAATAGTAGTTTTGCTGAAACGTGATGTATTTCAATGTAAAATAGGATAAAATACATGACGAAAACAAAAGACTTTACCTAACCTTCCGATGTTCAAGAGAGGTTACTCGTTTTTGTAATAGTTTTCAGTTAAAATACTGTTATATTACAATGATATACTATTCATACTATGCTTGATATACTACATTCACGGAAATGTAATATTTTTGCTGAAATGACGTACGTTTTACAGTGGAAAGTGGGATAAAATCGTGACGAAAACAATGACTTTCGTTCAAAAGATGTTACCGTAATCGCTTTTCGAATGGTTTTCAGTTAAAAAACTGTTGCATCACAAGTAAATTAGGATAGAATATTATTGTAATACAACAGTTTTTTAACTGAAAACCATTCGAAAAGCGATTACGGTAACATCTTTTGAACGAAAGAAAGCGAGTCATTGCTTTCGTCACTTTCCACTGTAATGCGTACGTCATTTCAGCAAAAATATTACATTTCCATATTCTCAGAAATAAATAGTAGTTTTGCTGAAACGTAATGCATTTCAATGTAAATTAGGATAAACTACATGAAAACAAAAGACTTTACCTAGCCTTCCGATGTTCAAGATATGTTACTCGTTTTTTTAATAGTTTTCGGTTAAAATACTCTTATATTAGTGATATTCTATTCATTCTGTGCTTGATATAATACATTCACGGAAATGTAATGTTTTTG
The DNA here is from genome assembly GCF_018991925.1 of Homarus americanus. Classification (NCBI taxonomy): domain Eukaryota; kingdom Metazoa; phylum Arthropoda; class Malacostraca; order Decapoda; family Nephropidae; genus Homarus; species Homarus americanus. The sequence goes on from NW_024750875.1 coordinate 234,263, forward strand.
CAACTACAATGCTGATGTCAACACAAGTGTGGTTACAGCGAGACTGACTGAGTGAGGGAGAGCTATGCGTGTGTGTGTGTGAGGTTGCGGGAGCGGGCGGTGTCCCATGTTCGGTGCCGTGCGCTAGTTGAATGGCGCGCGATTTGAATGTACTTCAATGTACTGAATATTCCTCCGGCGGGGCAATCCGCGTATGCTAAACCCGCGTGTGTTAAGGGCCGACTGTATATTAATATACAGGTAGTTCTGCTATAACGCGATAATTGTGTTCTTGTAAAATATCGTGTTATAGAAAATCGCATAATAGAAATAACAGGGCTTATTGAGAAAATAGGGTTAGGTGCAGATTACTCGAAATCGAAAAAATTAGTAGTTAGCCTAACACAAAGGATAGCACAGTCTAAATAAATGTTACATTTATATCTAATAATGAAATCATACAGTAAATGTAACACTTTACCTTGAAAAAATATGAATGTAACTTGATGGGGGAGAAGGGTGATTTTGAGGTTGATAACATCGAGCTTCTCTTCAAGTGTTATATCCTTTCTTTTACGATCATCACCGGGAATTCTATCACCAGAACGCTTCTTGGAGATATTCTTCTTTACCATATTCACAATTAATACCACAAAATTGGAAAAATAGTAAGCAAAAATCGCGTTATAGCAAACAAGCATTCGCGTTATACAAATATCGTTCCTAATTCATAAATCGCGTTAGAGCAGACCTCACTGTACACCACGAAGATGCCGGAAAACCAGCTTTTTGAAGTGAGACAGTTGTGCGAGTATGAAAATAGAAGAAGGCAGAGCATTCCACAGTTTGGCCGTGTGAGAAAAGAAAGACGTTCTATAACGGGTTATTCTAGTGTGACTGATATGCGCAAAGAAACAGTGGACACCGCGGGCAAGACGAGTGTTAAGAGCCCATGGCGTACATGGTCCCATGTTTCTCACAGTGTGTGAACAGATACTGTTTTTAGATATTGTACAATAATACATACCCTGGTTTATGTCGGGGATGCATTCTTGAGAAATGCAATGACATAAATAAAAAAAATTCATTCAAATTAAGGAATAAGGTGGATGTGTTCCTTACATCGCCAGTTCACCTTTTATATTGGACGATTAACAGATAATTTCACATCTGATCTGATACTTTTATACTGCCTGTTAGTAACTGATACATTCTTTTCACTTAATCTGCACATAGGAGGCATGATGCTTATGAATCACATCTCGGTTAGAAAATAGGATTTCAAGATCTATTTACCATATCTTTTCAGGTTATACGATGCATTTCTTACCTTATCATGGCCAGTTATGAAGCTAAGAATTTAACAGCAATTCAAACAGAAGCTGAAAAGCAGATCTTAAACATCCATTGTTTGTCATTGGTCTTGTGCAGAATTCTTGTGGATTTTATTCCTCTTGAAGCTTCTTCCCAGGTTAGAATATTGTTTGATTTTCAGCTTGAATGATATATTAAAATCTGTTGATATGTAGATATTATAAATATGCAGTACATGAAAATATTTCATCTTTTTTGTCATTTACAGGTCATTGATGGTGATGTGTCAGAAGGGCTCATGTTAGTATTATATGATGGTGGCTTTTACTTTGAGTATAATAATCAGCACAACATTTTGCTACAGTATCTAAGTCAGGTAAAGTCCATTGAAGCTGACCAATTCAGATGTGTACTGTTTGCTACCAAAGGTCTCCAAGCTACTGCAAGATTTCTGCAGACATCATCTTCACAGCTTGAGGAGTTCCTTGATCTGGCAGTGAAGTCTCTCTCAGTGTCCAGTGTTCATCAAAGTACTGTGTTTGTAGAAAAATTTGTTCGAGGTATGGCGAAGCAGATTGCTATTGGATGTGTTAATGAAGAGCAGTTAGATAAAGCAAGAAACCTCTTGTTACAAATTCTTCAGTTTCCAGATGTTACAGTAAGGCTAAGTGGGTAAGTGGTCTTTTGCCTTATTACATAAAGTGTATTTTAATTATAAGATTGGTTTTATTTTCTTGTAAATTAAGGTACAGTATGTACAGTAATTTTCATTTATTGAAAGCGTGCCTTTGTTGAAAACCCTTGTGATGTGATAAAATGTGTTATGAAAAGGTAATCCTCATAATACTACATCACTGAAATGGGTGGTGATGGGGGGGGGGGAGTAGTTTGCAGAGGATAGAAGAGAGTACAGATCAATCTCTTGGAGACTGTTTTGGAGGTGTCTTGGGCTAGACAAGGAATTTATGCTTCTGACCTGAGCTTGTTAATATAAATTAGATTTTGCTACCATTTTTAATCACTTTACATTGTAATTTTCATTATTTTGTTAATGAATATGTGTTGGGATAAAAAATCAAAAGGTTTATTGATGTCTGTTGCGAAGGGTTTATGGTATGTACAGTACTTTTCTTTTAATTGACCCTTCTTGCAGATATAAATCAGTTATGCATCTCATGGAGGATAGTGTTGGGATATCACAGGCAGTAGATTCATCAATGAGTCGATCTCCAAGAATTCTCTTCCTCCTGTCTTCAACAATCATCAGATGTCTTCTCTACTGTGGATTAGTTGATGATAATAAAGAGGCAAGTTGCATGAATTAAGTTGCGAGATGCTCTCTATCTGAGGTAATCACCACCTGTTGCCTTTCCCTTTTTTATTGTTTTTGCATGTACAGTTCAGGCATACCTGGCTATTTGCAACTTTGCTTATCCTCAATTGACATTTTAAAACCCCCTATTTTTTTTTTTTACGGAATAGCCCACCCGGGCACAGGTCAAACGACCTGGTACCCTTCATTGTTATTTCAAACCCCGTGGGCTAGCTGCAGCTCTCATAATCCAATGTAAATTGTTTTTGTTTTCTTCCGTGCCTGAGTACCTGCATGGTTTAAAAATTAATTAAGTTCAATGGGACCGTTCACAAGAAGCATACGCGAGAGATGCTCTCCCTATGCCTGTACCACTACAAAGGGTCCCTGTGTTACGAACGGGTTCTGTTCCTGAGGACTTTCTTAAGACAGATTTGTACGTAAGTCAGGAAACATGCTATGTGCATACTGTACTTACAGAACAATGTTTAAAATCCCACTATATCATAGCTTAAGTCCTTACATATAAAATCACTTAATTTAAAACAAAAGAAAAAATAGAATGACAAAAAATAGTAAATGAAAGTACAGTAGAATGTCGATATAACACGAGATAGGTTCCAAGAGAGGTCGCTTGAAACCGAATTCGCACTAAATCGAAGTTTTGTTTCAATGGAATAATTTAGTTTGGTACTGGAGAGAAACACAAAATACTAAAAAGACTGAGAGTCTACCCAGATGCACCTCAGCCCATCTCCTAGAATAAAAAAAAATTTGTTCTTTATAGTACAGTGGTCCCTCGGTTAACAAACGGTTCGGTTAACGAAATTTCGGTTAACGAATTACCTTCCATAAGAATCTTCTATTTGGTTAACGAACAATAATTTGATTAATGAAATCCTTTCGAACATCACGTTTTGTTGTGAGCATCAGCTGATGGGCTAATCTGCCAATTCAGTAATCTGTTCTATGTTTACATTCGTTTCCAGTGGAGTAAATATCAAGACGGTTGTGTTCCTGAATATTTTTGCATTTTTTATATTAAGATTATTGGTCATTCTAAAATTTAGCCATCCAAGCTCTGTCTACATAAAGTTTTTTAACTAATATTTTTGGCTCGATATATGTAACTTTGTTCATTTATTGAAACTCATTTACATGAACACAGTGTCCTAAGGGCAAAGGTGTACTGTACATATAATCAAAATAATGTACAAATTTTAGTCGAGTGCAAACTATTGCATGTTTACATTCAAATTTATCACTATCTTATAAGAATTCCAGCAATGTAAATTATATTCTCCCCGGTCACTTCTATGACATTTTATAAGCAAAAAACAAAAACTCAATCTAAAGGACATAAATAAACAAATAAATACTTCACTAGACCTTCGGCGCTAACTGTCAAACATGTCACTGTCACCCCTCCCTCCCTACCTCTCCCTTCCCAGCAAGGGTTTGGTGGTTATACAGTAGGCTTTAAGTTTTTATCTTATATAATATCACAGACTAAAGTTGGGAGAATTTAATTTGCATTGCTGGAATCCTTGCAAGACATTGAATAATTTGAATATAAACGTAATACATTTTGCACAAGAGATAAAAATTTTAGTACATTAGTTTAGTATATTTTATACAGCTGCTCCCCGACTTATGACAGGGTTAGGGACCGACAACCAGGTCGTAAGTCGGAAATGCTTAAATAACACATAAAAAATCTAAAATAGGAGTCTCTTTTTCTTCTCAGCACCACAAAACACTCACTTTTAAGCTTGCCAGCCATTTAAAGTGAATTACAGATGAAAATTTTGTCTGTGTACTGACTTTGGGACAAAAGAAATAAATGACCTAAGTGCAAACCTGTACTGTACATGTACTAAATGATTATGGTACTAAAAATTTTTATATGTAGTACAAATTATAGTTTGTTTATATTCAAATTAATCACTATCTTACAAGATTTCCATCAATGTAAATTATATTCTCCCAGGTCATTTCACTGGTATTTTATACGACAGAAGCTGAGTCACTTAAGGATTGATGAATAAACACACATTAGACCTTCGGCGCCAACTGTCAAACATATCAGCTCACCTGCTGCTCGCTCCCTCCCTCTACCCCATCTGCCCAGCCAGGGTTTTAGGCTTACAGTTTTTATCTTATATAATGTCATAGACTAAAGTTAGGAGAATATAATTTGCATTGCTGGAATCCTTGCAAGACAGCGGATAATTTGAATATAAACGTCATATATTTTGCAAAAGAGATAAAAATTAATCACCTGTATCACATTACAGTAGTGATTTATGAGTAAGAGTGTATGTGTACGTATATATACAGTTTAGTCTCGATTTACGCGGATTTCCTTTACACTGTTGGTCATTTACGCGGCACCTGGCCAGACCGGCAATTATTAGTTACGCAGTACCTTCCATCATTTACATGGGAAGCGGTGCGGGCAGGGTGCGTGCTAGGTCACCCAGTCAACAAAACATTACAGAATTCTTCACCCGCCACCCACCACTGCCAGCCCAAGTCTGTGATAGTGATAGTGAGGATATGGACTTTGAGGGGTTTGACAAAGAGGCCCTGCAAGCCTCTCTGGTGGACAGTGATAAAGGTGATACAAGTGATACAGGTGAGGGCCAATAATTATCTGCCCTCTGCCTCGGAACCAACACCACATCCCCAGCAATAAACTTTGTATTTATACTTACATGTATGTGGAATACTATATACGTACATATACATTCTTACTCTTAAATCACTACTGTAATGTGATTCAGATGATTAATTTTTATTTCTTGTGCAAAATATATGACGTTTATATTCATATTATTCGCTGTCTTATAAGGATTCCAGCAATGCAAATTATATTCTCCTAACTTTAGTCTATGACATTATATAAGATAAAAACTGTAAGCCTAAAACCCTGGCTGGGCAGATGGTGGGAGAGAGAGGGAGGGAGGGAGGGAACGTGGGGGATGAGGGGAGCTGGAGGTGAGGTGGTACTTTTGACAGTTGGCGCCCAAGGTCTAATGCGTGTTTATGTATCAGTCCTTAAGTGACAAAGCTTCTCTCTTATAAAAAGTCAGTGAAATGACCTGGGTGAATATAATTTACATTGCTGGGATTCTTGTTAGATAGTGATTAATTTGAATATAAACAAGCTATAATTCGCACTAGACATAACAATTTTAGTACAGTAATCAATTTAGTACATGTTCATTCCAGCTTTGCATTAAGGTCATTTATTTCTTTTACATTTCTTTTAGTATGGTGTGTGCATGTAAATGGATGAAAATTAATGAAGAAATTTATGTAAATCTACCCAAAAATACAGTTGAAAAACTTTACATTATGAAATGTACTACAGTATTACCCCGCTTTACACGGTTTCACTTTCCGCGATTTCTCATTTACACGGTACCTTGCCAGATCCGGACTTTCACTTTCCGCGGTGCATCTACTCATACGCGCAGTGAAGTATAATTTATTTTTAATTTTTTTTTATTTAGCTCATAAAATTCATACAAATTACCCTGCCAGAATATAATTTACATTGCTGGAATTCTTACAATATGATGATCATTTTGAATATAAACATCATGGATTTTGCATTAGACATACAAATTTTAGATCTAATGTAATAATTTGGTTTACACAAAGCAAATATTTTATCTTTTGTGCAAAATATATGAAGTTTACATTCAAAATATTCCCTGACCTGCAAGGAATCCAGAAATGTCAATTATATTATCCTAACTTTAGTCTGAGGTATTATTTATTACTAAACGTTAAAATCTAGTGGTTTCACCCAAACATTTCTCAGAGAGGTAGGAGCTAGTGAGCTGGGAAGAGGGGGGGGGGGATTTGAGTCCATTATTTGAATGGACATTAACCTGGCGACTGTATTTCTCTTAAATATTAATTGTGTGAGCATACCATCATAAAATTTAGATGTTATTTTTACTACAACATAGGTATTGTGTCGGAAAAAGTAGAGTTTGGGGGTCGGGCCAGTCTCTATTGGAATTAATCCCATATGTTCTGTTGTTCACTTTTCGCGGTTTTCACTTTCCGTGGTACCCTGTGGGTTCAATTGACCACGTAAATCGGGGTACTACTGTACAGTACTCTACACTAATGTACTACAATTTTTATCTCTTGAGCAAAATATATGACTTTTATATTCAAATTATTAGCTGTCTTGCAAGGATCCCAGCAATGAAAATTATATTCTCCTAACTTTAGTCTGAGATATTTTATAAGATAAACACTTTAAACCCTAACGAGACCACCAAACTTTTGTCTGGGTAGGGAGGGAGGGAGGGAGCCAGTGAGCGTGGGAAGATTGATTGATTGACAGATAGCGTCTGGCGAAGTATAATTAGTTTATTTACTCGAGATTTTTGTTTTTAGCTTATAAAATTCATAGAAATTTCCCGGCCAGAATATAATTTACATTGCTGGAATTCTTAAAAGATAGTGATTAATTTGAATATAAACAAGCTAAAATTTGCATTAGACATACAAATTTTAGATCTAATTTAAGAATTTTATTAGACAGAGCAAAAATTGTATCTTTTGTGCAAAATATATGACGTTTATACAGTGGTCCTTCAGTTAACGAACACAATTCGTTCCAGAAGGTTGTTCGTTAACCGAAAATTTCGATAACCGAAACCATTGTTTCAATGGGTTTGTGGTTAATTGGTTCCAGCTCACTGAAATTTACCTAAAGTAAAAAAAATGCAGTAAAGTACACTTACATTGAGGTGTGTATGTAGAAGGCTCCTGGATGATGATGCTTATGTGAATTTGAAGTGGGAGGTGGAGGAGGAGAAGGGAGAAGAGAAGGAAGTGGGGGTGGAGGAGAAGGGAGAAGAGAAGGCATTGGGTTGGAAGAGAAGTCACCCCATGCTGCCATTTCACCCATAAAATTTTAGTTCACTTGGTTTAATTCAAGATTATTTTCTTTAAATCAACACTGCACTGCATTATATATTGTCAATATGTAAAATAAACTTCAGAATGACCAATAATTTGACTGGAAACACAGAAAAAAAGCATTTATGTTGAAGAGTCTCAAACAAGATGTTCCTTCCTCTGAACCGATAATCAAACTGATGCCAAGCTTGGTGTGTTCAGTGGCTGTTTGGCGCGCTAGAAACTAGTAATTTGTATGAATTTTATGAGCTAAAACAAATATCTTCAGTTAATAAAAAAAATATATTCTTCACGACACTATCTGTCAATCAAAGTACCCCAACTTGCCTCCCCCCTCTTCCAACAGCGCCAGATGGTTGGTCGGTCCCAACCCTCCCCCCCCACCCCCCACCTTCCCTCCATACCAGAGAAATGTAGGGTGAAAAAACTAATTTTAACTTTTAGTAACAAATAATACCTCAGACTAAAGTTAGGATAATATAATTGACATTGCTGGATTCCTTGTAAGACCAGGAACATTTGAATATAAATGTCATATATTTTGCACAAAAGATAACATATTTACTCAGAGTAAACATTAGATCTAAAATTTGTATGTCTAATGCAAAATCTATGATGTTTATATTCAAAATGATCATCATATTGTAAGAATTCCAGCAATGTAAATTATATTCTGGCCGGGTAATTTGTATGAATTTTATGAGCTAAAACAAATATCTTCAGTTAATAAAAAAAAAAATATTCTTCACACGTGCCAGATGGTCGGTCGATCCCTCCCTACCAGATAAATGTGTGGGAAAACCAGAATATTTACCTTTTTAGTAATAAATAATACTTCAGACTAAAGTTGGGATAATATAATTGACATTGCTGGATTCCTTATAAGACCAGGAATATTTTGAATATAAATGTCATATATTTTGCACAAAAGATAACATATTTACTCAGAGTAAACATTAGATCTAAAATTTGTATGTCTAATGCAAAATCTATGATGTTTATATTCAAAATGATCATCAAATTGTAAGAATTCCAGCAATGTAAATTATATTCTGGCCGGGTAATGTGTATGAATTTTATGAGCTAAATAAAAAAAAAAAATTATACTTCACACGTATATGGGTAGATGAACCACGGAAAGTGAAAGTTCGGTTCTGGCGAGGCACCGCGTATATGAGAAATCGCGTAAAGTGAAACCGAGTAAAGCGGGGTAATACTGTATGTGGAATACTATATACGTACATATACACTTTTACTGTTAAATCACTACTGTAATGTGACACAGGTGATTAATTTTGATCTCTTGTGCAAAATACATGACGTTTATATTAAAATTTTCACTGTTTTACAAGGATTCCAGCAACGCCGGGCAGATGGGGGAGATGGAGGTAGGGAGCGAGCGAGGGGGGAGGGGGGAGGGGAGGTAGTACGTTTGACAGTTGGCACAGGCCCAGGTCTAATGCGTGTATATTTATCAGTTCTTAGGTAACTAAGCTTCTCTCCTATAAAAAGCCAGTGAAATGACCTGGGTGAATATAATTAACATTGCTGGGATTCTTGTAACATATTGATTTATTTGAATATAAACATGCTATAATTTGCACTAGACAAAACAATTTTAGTACCATAATCAAATTAGTACATGTGCACTCCAGCATTGTACTAACGTCATTTATTTCTATTACTTTTCTTTTAGTATGGTGTGTGCATGTAAATGGGTGAAAATAAATGAAGAAATTTATGTAAATCTACCCAAAAATACAGTTGAAAAACTTTTTATAAAATGTACTACAGTATTGTACACTAATGTACTACATTTTTTGTATCTTGAGCAAAATATATGACGCTTATATATAAATTAATCTCTGTCTTGCAAGGATTTCAGCAATGCAAATTATATTATCCTAACTTTAGTCTGAGATATTATATAAAATAAACATAAAGAAATCACCAAACTTTTATCTTGGAACACGAGGTGTGGTGGGAAGACCACGGGGGGGGGAGGGCACCAGAATGTCTGGCGTTTGTTTGTTTATAAATTTGAGATAAGATTTGACAGTTGGCGCTGAAGGCCTGCCTGCGTGTTTATTTATCATTACTTAAGAGTGACTAAGCTCTTCTCATAATTTGCCACCCAAACGACCTGGGTGAATATAACTTACATTGCTGGGATTCTTGTAAGATAGTGATTTATTTGAATACCTGTATAAACAATCTATATTTGCAATAGACATAACAATTTTAGTACCGCTATCATTTAGTTCATGTACAATACAGGTTTGCACTTAGGTCCATTGTTAACCGAGGGACCACTGTAAACTTCTTATTTCGTAAGTAAGGAAATCAAATTAAAAGTAATGTATTGTACACTACAATAGACAAAAAACAGAAACAGTAACATAGGCATTTCTTATATCTATCAAAACATATTATGGATATATAGTTACTGTACTGTATCATTATACGCCTGGCAGCACAGTCTATAAGAATACGCGATGCATACAAGACGCAAACGTGACTGCGCCCGCTCTAGGGCCATTTAGGTTCGCTATGTCTCATTATTTGAATTTTTTTTTTTTTCAATGTAAATTTCAATTGCTTATTCCTTGATAGAGGAAGCGGGATCCTAGTGCTGTCACTTGGTACCCCTGTACCATAACACCAGAAGCAACTGGCCAGTGTCACAAGTATATACAGTACAGTATATTCATCCCTTGGTTATCGCGCCTAATTGGGACCCTGCCGAATGCGTGATAACGAAAAACGCGATAACAAAAGTACAGATCCTATGTGATTTATTCTAATTGGTTCCAGGCACCCAACCCCAAGTTTCCCATTTTACGACCATTTAGACCCACTAAATATATATATTTATATATATATATAATGTTATGGTAAATATCATAAACACACATAGGCATGGCTAGGTTTATTACAAAGTGATGAAAAGGGTACGCTCAATACTGTAGTCCACAAAACATGTAGCTATGCTTTTTTTTATTTGGTCCCCCATCATACGAGTCCGTTTTCTCTCACATCAGGACGCTTGAGTACTCTGTTTTCTCTCTTAATCTAAGAGTGCACCAGAGACTTCGTTATTCCTTAGTAATGACACAGAATTTGAAATTGCAACCCCAATTGCAACTGGGGCTGCAATTGTTGAGGCAACTAGATATGCCTGATTACAGCAAATGTGTTATTGTCAATTTGTAGGTGAAAGATTTCATCCTCAATAGATGTAGTTTAACAATACACCTGGAGGCAAATGCTTAAAAAAAGCCTAAGGATGGAAGCATATTCCTTTAACATATAATATCTGACCAGTAGGGGGAGGATCATCAAGTCTCCGTTTGGTGGTCGTGGAGTGGTGGTCCAGCAGGCGTCACATAAGTGTTTTTTTTGGGTGGGGGGGAGGCACGGACGTATATGCGATCGGATGTTGTTCGGTCTGACGTTAACCGGCGCATGACTGTATATATATTTTTAATTATATATTTTTTATTTTGCAGTGAACATTAAAGTTATTTTTTATTATTTCATAGGTGGTGAAAGTTGCTGAGGACATACTACTTGGGCTGTTGCTTGGTTATCCTCTAATGAGCACCCCTGTATGGACTGTTGCTGCCGAGTGTTGGCGTGTGTGTCTTCCAGACCTACAATGTGTAGCTGAATCTACTACAAAACTTGGTCGAGCAGTCGCAAATCTTCCTTTGACTGTGTATGAGGATGATCGCACATTACAAAAAATAGAGGTAAGAAAAAGAAATAAAAATCATACCTTAATATGTGGGTAAAAAAAGTGGTACACTACTAAGTCCAAATATGGGTACCTAGGGACTTTGGGGTTGCTGGTTTCAGGATTTTTTTAGTTTCTGGTATAAAGATATACCATCAGAAACAGTTTATGGTCATTTTTCGTGCCTGTATGTGTTAGCTGCATGAACTTGATGGCAGCTGTTGGATAAAATCAGAATGGGATTCCCTCCCCCTACTCATCACTGCAAACCCAGGGTACCAGCCCATAAAAATACAGTGGAGACAATAGTGGTACAGGGGGTCCTCGCTTTATGTTTTACCAATATTCAGTACGTAATGATAATAATTAATTAATAGTCTATTGAAAGAGCATGGTAGCCGGAAGGCTGTAAATGTACAGTTACATAATTGGGGGAATGTGTCACTTGATTAACAAATAATATACAAGTAACATGTGTGATAGAAATATGATACTATATAATAACTAGATGGGGAGAAGGTTATACGTCATTTGTTTTATGTATACGTCATCTGCATTATCCACAGTTTTATACTGAGTCTGTGTGTACCAAAATATAATGCATAAATAGTGATAAAAGCACATAATACAGGAAAACTTTGCTATTTGCAACCCTGATAATCACTACCCCACTTATCCTCAATTGATATTTTAACACCCTTATTTGATACAATAGACTAGCAACTTGAGCGTATTTTTCTTAAGCGGTTTCAACTACGGTGGTCCCTCGGTTAACGAAATTTCGGTTTACGAATTACCTTCCATAAGAAGCTTCAATTCGGTTAACGAACAAAAATTTGATTAACGAAATCCTTACGAACATCACGTTTTGTTGTGAGCATCAGCTGATGGGCTAGTCTGCCAATTCAGTAATTCAGTAATCTATTCCATGTTTACATTCATTTCCAGTAGAGTAAATATCAAGAAAATTGTGCTCTTTAATATATGTGCAAACTATTGCATGTTTGCATTCAGATTAATCACTATTTTATAAGAATTCCAGCAATGTAAATTATATTCTCCCCAGTCACTTCTATGAAATTTTATAAGCAAAAAACAAAAACTCAATCTAAACGACATAAATACCGTATTTACTCGTCTATAATCCTCCCTCGTTTATAGGTCGACCCTGATTTTTTGACCAAGAAATCGTTAATTTATGATATTCCTCGTTTATAGGTCGACCCACGTTTTTTAGGGTAATGGAACAACAAAACCTTCAGTAAAAACACTCTACATCCTATAAACTGAGGCTCTCCGTGCCTGGAACACCAAGTGCCGAAGGCAAATTGTTTACCGTTAATTATTACGACAATTTACACAAACGCGGGTAGTTTCAACAAAAATATTGTATATTTCCATTCAAGTATTTATTCAAGTTAATTAGGAGGGAATATTATTGTAATACAACAGTTATTTAACTGAAAACCATTCGAAAAGCGATTACGGTAACATCTTTTGAACGAAAGAAAGCGAAAGTCATTGTTTTCGTCACGATTTTATCCCACTTTCCACTGTAATACGTACGTCATTTCAGCAAAAATATTACATTTCCGCGAATGCATTATATCAAGCACAATATGAATAGAATACCATTGTAATATAACAATATTTTAACCAAAAACTATTAAAAAACGAGTAACTTCTCTTGAACATCGGAAGGTTAGGCAAAATCTTTTGTTTACGTCGTGTATTTTATCCTATTTTACATTAAAATACATCACGTTTCAGCAAAACTACTATTTATTTCAGAGAATATATTCATTCAGGCACAGTTAAGGTAAAATATATGTGTGATGTAACAGTTTCTTAACTGAAAACGATTCGAAAAACATGTGTACTGTCTAGCTGATACTCAACAGCTGGTGGTGCGTCATGCATCGTTGTAAACAATAGGAGGTTGAAGTGGATTACTGGATATTATATTAAGTGTGAAATATCGAAAAGGTTTTTATTACCGGTATTTTTTGTAGATCAATGAGGACTGTGATACCGTATGTGATATGATAAGTTAGCCTATGCTAAGAACTTCAACATAGACTACTGAAAGCATGTCGTAAGGTAATTTAGCCTATTATAAGTTGGTGAGCTTCATCTGCTGAAGGAACTGCACAACTTTTCATTAGTAATTGGTACATAATTTATGTTTCCATTGTTTACTGGCAGTAAATGGTAAATATTTTTCATGACTGAAGCTTAAAAGTTGCTCCTCGCCCTACCCATCATGCACGGGTTCAACCTAACAAAACAATTACGCATGTATAGGACGACCCCCAAGTTTTTGCCAAAAAATTTGGTCTTAAAAACTCGAATTACACACGAGACCTTCGGCGCTAACTGTCAAACATGTCACTGTCACCCCTCCCCTCCCCACCCCCCCCTCCACCCCTCCCCACCCCTCCCCTTCCCACCCCAAGTTAAAAATACTGTTGCATCACAAGTGAATTAGGATAGAATATTATTGTAATACAACAGTTAACTGAAAACCATTCGAAAAGCGATTACGGTAACATCTTTTGAACGAAAGAAACCGAGTCATTGCTTTCGTCACTTTCCACTGTAATACGTACGTCATTTCAGCAAAATATTACTTTTCCATATTCTCAGAAATAAATAGTAATTTTGCTGAAACGTAATGCATTTCAATGTAAATTAGGATAAACTACATGAAAACAAAAGACTTTACCTAGCCTTCCGATGTTCAAGATATGTTACTCGTTTTTTTAGTAGTTTTCGGTTAAAATACTCTTATATTAGTGATACTCTATTCATACTGTGCTTGATATAATACAATCACGGAAATGTAATATTTTTGCAACTACAATGCTGATGTCAAGACAAGCGTGATTACAGCGAGACTGACTGAGTGAGGGAGAGCTATGCGTGTGTGTGTGAGGTTGCGGGAGCGGGCGGTGTCCCATGTTCGGTGCCGCGCGCTAGTTGAATGGCGCGCGATTTGAATGTACTTCAATTACTTCAATGTACAGAATATTCCTCCGGCAGGGCAATCCGCTTATTTGCAAATCCGTGTATTATAAACCCGCGTATGTTAAGGGCTGACTGTATTGTGACTTTAGTTTCTCATACACAGTACAGTACAGTCTCTCCTCGACTTACGACAACCCGGACATACGACGGCCATAGTCGTATGAAATATTCTTCTTATTACGTATTTTCGAGTCCCAACGTAAGTGATCGCGCTGTGTACTGAAAAATTTTTCATTTGTAATTCCCTTTAAATTGCCTGGCAAGCGTAAAAGTGAGAGTTTTGTGGTGCTGAGAAGAAAAAGAGACACCTATTTTAGAATTTGTATGTATTATATTTTTTCCTTTTCGACTTATGACCAATTTGACTTACGACCTGGTCGTCGGGACGGAACCCTGTCGTAAGTCGAGTAGAGGCTGTATAGGTATACCTGTTTATTAGTGCACTAAGGTATTATATAAGTGGTTATTCGCACTTTCGCCAATTCGCGCCATTTCTTGGAGCCTATCCCTCGCGAATGGCAAGGGTCTACTGTATATATATGAACACGCCTTGTGCAAGGATGCTGCCAGGCTGGTGGGTGGTGATGCCAGCATCACAAACATAAACAGTTGCAGCTTAGCAGGTATTTTGTTTTCACGTATCTGAACAGGAACAAGAGAAAAACTTTCTCGGTTATCTTATGACATTTTTGTGCCCGTATTCAACATGAGCAAGAGAGCAAGTGTTGGTAGTGCTGGTTCAAAAGCTAAAAGAAAGCTTAGCCAAGAAACTAAATGTGTTAAAATAATATGAAAAAGGTGATAGGTCTGTGGATATTTCACGCGCTTTGGGAATGGGGGAATCAACAGTAAAGATTATCCGTAAGAATGAAAAAAAGAAGAAAAAGAAAGTGCACTGTTGATGAAGTGAATGCTCAGGAGCTCTTGAACAGTCATAGAGAAGACCTAACAAATAAAGAACTGATATAACTTGAACAAGATTACAATCAGAACACAAATACAGCAAAAGATGCCCTTACCTCATCTTCTCGCAAATTTATGATTAAGCGTTAGGCAGAAGCATTTGCTTACATGGAACAAACAATGAACATATTTTGTGAAATGGATCCATTAACAGAACGAAGTATTAAAATTAACAGAGATGTGAAAAATGCATGACCTTTACAGAAGGATTTATGATTACAAAAAGAAAGCAACTGTGCAAGGTTCCTGAGACAGTTTTATTATTCGAGGGACTAAACCATCATCATCAGCTACAGCTACACCATCAACTTCAGGTACAGGTTGTCCCAGTCTCAGGGATCTTCGTCATAAGCACCTCTCCCAGTGCAGAGTGGGGGGGCTCACCTCTCTCTTTGGTGCTGGGGGAGGGAGTGGGTAGCGTGGGAGGGGACATCCTCTCTTTTGTGGAGGAAGCCGGTCTTCTACACAAGCATTGAGGTTTATCTATTAACGTTTAAATGTTTCTTACGAAAGTTTTATGTTATTTATTAATTAGGTCATTTATCTTGCATTCATTTGGTGTTAGTCTTCTAAGCTTTTATTTTAATTCGGCGACATATGACCTAAGCTGCTGTGCCGCCAAGGATGTAATTACATGTACTACATTCAGTCAATCAATCAATCAGGTGAGGAATGGTTGGAAATTTCCCCTTTCATTTTAAATAAGTAATTCATCCAGAACATAGCAAATTTTCTTTTATTATCTAGATACTGGGGCACTGGATAAACTGCTTCATACCTGTTCATATGCAGTACATCATGCCCTTAAAATTCGCTGACCTTGATTATTCGCGGATGACACCCTGGATGTACCCAAGAATGTCTAAGGGTAGTTTTAAAGTTGCTGGTATTTTTGTGATCGGGACAGGGAGTCATTCTTTCGAGAGACAGTGATTTCCTTTACCTGTATATATGTGTGTGTGTGTGTGTGTGTGTGTGTGAGTGTACTACCCTCAAGTCAACTCTGTGCTTTATTAAAAACAAAGCACAGAGTTGACTTGAGGGTAGACTCGCATTTTTAATACATTTGTTTATGATTATTTGTGAGAGGATTTTCCCGTTATTATTTATTTGTATGTGTTTTGTGTGTGTGTGCCTACACATACACACACATATAAAATACAGGTAAAAGAAATAATTATCCTAAGGGCAAACACAGAAAGGGAACATACATTTATTTGCACATGAGTACAAAATATACACCCCCCCCCTCCCATCAGCAGATGTTATTTTTGGATTTGGCTATTCTCGGCCATTTTGAGAACCTAACCACCACCAAAAATTTGAAGGGCATGCTGTATATATAAAGGAAAATAGTCGAGCTTAATTATTTATTCATTCTAAAGAAACATATCAAAATAATGTTTGGGGGGGAATTTTACTCAGCAGAACACCATGTGTCTGTACTTTGGCGACAGCCTTATGTGTTAAGTGTAGATAGTTGGGATTTATTAAGATGGAAACGTATCATGTTTCAGCATTTGAGATATTGGCTGCAATGTCTATATACAAGGGACAAGGACACAAGAATCCAGGCATTGTCACGAGTTATCCAGAGACTTGTTTTAACTGCTGCTGACTTCCTTCTTGATCCTCAAGATTTTCACCTTGGAGTTCATCATGATCTTTTCATTGTCAAGAATCCCATACACCTCTTGTTATCCAATAACATGGCCTCTGAGGTAAGTTCAAGATTTGTTATTGTTAAGTTTAAGAAAATCGTGAACAAGTTGGACAGAGTCGAGAATAGTGAATAAATCTTGGGTTTGTTTTTATTTCTACCAAGAAATCTTGCTATTTTACTCTTGTTTAACTTCCATTAGTGAAGACAAGACATTCAGTCACCTGGCAAAGAATAATTATTAAACAATATTTTCTTTTCAGTTTACAATATTAGTATTGAGTTGCAAGGAATTTTGGCCATAAATTTCATTATTTCAACCATATGCACTAAAGTTCTTGTAAAGCATACTGCTTACTTTTTTCTTTCTTTTTTCCAAACAGCCCCCAATTATATCTGCCGAGGATAGATCAGGTAATCCATTTTGAGTAAGATTATCACATATCCTTTCTTTTCACAATGTCCCCTCAGGTGGTAAAGATTTTATGTGATGGCTGCTCTTTAGAGGCAAATCTTATAGAGCCAAGCTTGTTGGAGATATCTTATGGTCATGTATACTATGTACTACATGTGTATTATGTATTCTATGTCTCCATTAGAAACTATGTATGTATTATGTATATGTACATCATGTATTTATGCATTGTTATGTATACCATGTCATGTTGTGTATGTATTCACCAGGTACAACTTTGCTACCTGGTGTATCAATGCACATGTGTGCTTAGACGGTGAAGTCCTTCACCTGGGTGGGGGGGGGACCCTGGTCAGAGGATCAGTGCCCTACTGTCTTTGGTACAGTACACATCTCAAACTTTGTATGACTGCCTGCACAAGTAAATCCAAGAAATTGTCTCTGCCTTCTCTTTTACACCTGAACACTTGTCTAATCAACAAGATCCATATAATACTGTGCCCACTGTCTAGAATTCAGGTTCAATCATTTACTCACAATTCACTTCAATGCTTATTGCCATCGAGAGTAGAGTTAGAGACTGGCTCCTCCAATGTAAACAACGGATACATCGTCTAGTTTGCTGCTGTGCATATGATTATGTTCGGGACTGAAAAAATGTAGAAATAATCTTATGAAAAATTTATTCATTCCTTATTTTAGGACTTTTCATAAGATAAGAAATAATTTATAGTACAGGGGGCCCCCCAGATTTGCTGATTTTTATTTTGCGGTCCTCTATTATTCGTGGATAACACTCTGGATGTACCCAAGAATGTCTGTGGGTAGTTTTAAAGTTGCCGGCATTTTTGCGGCTGGGACAGGGAGCCATTTGTTCTGGCGATAGTAATAAATAAAATACGTACTGTAATAGAGTGTGGACTTGAGGGTAGATTGTCACACTTTTAATAAATTTGTTTCTTATTTTTTGTGAGAGTATTTTCCAATTATTATTTATTTGTATGTGTTTTGTGTGTGTGTATGTGTATGTATGTGTGTTGCATTGACTACATCATTGTCAGAGAAAGAGATTGCCGAGATGTCCTCATCACCCATGCCATGCGTGGCTCAGACCACTGACACTGATCTTCGACTTGTCAGAGCCAAACTCTCACTTCACGGCCTCAAATGGCAAAGGCAGCAAGCCTCCAGAAGAGGTTTTAATACTAAGCATCTGGAGGATCCAGAGGTAGCACATGCTTTTAGAGAGCTGCCCGAACATGGGCTGATAAACAACCCATCAAAATTCAACGTGAATCCCAGTGCCGAATGAGATACTCTTCATACTGTTATGTCAAAGACCTGCAGAGAAACCCTTGGCCAGATCAAAAGAATACACCAGGACTGGTTTGATGAAAATGACCTGGCAATCAAAGTACTCATCGATGATGAACATGCTGCTTTTACTGATTGGCAGAACAACCCTCAGTCTCGAAACAAAGCTGATACCTTCCGCAAGATGAAAGCGGCAGCCCAGCTGGAACTTTGCAATCTGAAGAACGGCTGGCTTAAAAGTAAAGCATATGAAGTACAAAAACTTGCAGATCAGCACAGATGCACGAATTTTTCATTTCCACTAAAACATTATATGGGCCAGTCACTCGTGGCGCAGCCCCCCTCCGCTCACCTGACAGTAACCTCATTATTAAAGATGATGAAGGTCTCCTTCAGCACTGGAAAGAGCACTACCATTCATTGCTCAACTGAAACACCGATATGAATGTCCTGACTACCCAGCAGGTCCCTCAACATCCAGAGCTGACCCACCTCAGCTATCCTCCATCCCTGGATGAGGTAGCTACTGCCATCACACAGATGAAAATTAACGAAGCCTCAGGGCCTGATGGAATCTCAGCCGAGGTGTATAAAGCAGGAGGACCTCAGCTTACCATTCATCTCCACTCTCTCCTGGAGAATATGTGGAAAAAGGAGGAAATCCCCCAAACTCTTAAAGATGCCTCCATCGTCAATATTTATAAGAACAAGGGAGACTGGTCAGACTGTGGCAACTACCGTGGGATCTCGCTGCTGTCCGTAGCTGGCAAGATTATCGCCCGAGTCCTCCTAAACAGATTTCTTCCTGAGGCAGAAAACTTCCTCCCAGAATCTCAATGTGGTTTTAGACCATCAAGTGGCACCACTGACATGATCTTTGCTGCCCGTCAGATACAAAAAAAAAGCAGAGAACAGCGTCATGACCTGTACAAAGCTTTCATCAACCTAACCAAGGCCTTCGACTCGGTCAACAGGGAAACCCTCTGGTGAACCTTCAGCTATTTTGGCTGCCCACAAAAATTCATGGCCATTATGAGGCAACTCCTCGATGGCATGAATGGCAGTGTCCTGCACAACGGCACCCAGTCTGAGTTCTTCCCCATCCAAACTGGTTAAACAAGGTTGTGTACTGGCACCAACTCTCTTTTCCATCTTCTTGGCTGCCTTCCTTACTCGTGCCAGTGCCAATTTAGCCAGCTGGGTGAACATCGAGTACCGGGTGAAGGGGGTTCTTTTCAACATAAGACTCCAGGCAGGAACAAAGGTGTCGGCAGCTTCCATTAATGAACTTCAGTCCTGGTGTATTCTTTTGATCTGGCCGAGGGTCTCTGCAGGTTTTTGTCATAACAGTATTAAGAATATCCCATTCAGCACTTGGATTCACGTTGTTTGCTGTTGGGTTGTTGCCTTCACCGTTTTGGGGCGACGTAAAGTGAGCGCCTGGCTCTGACAAGTCGATAATCAGTGTCACAGTGGTCTGAGCCACGCATGACACAGGTGATGAGGACATCTTGGCGATCTCTGACAATGATGTAGACAATGAGATGCCAGTGTTTGGATCGGGGGTGTTGCGACAAACCCTTGAACTTGTCGGCCTGCCTAAACAAGGTATTGGTGATAGTGAGGTTGTGTGCAGCACACTTGCTGAGGAGGAGTAGACAGTTGGGATTACAGTTGCCCAGTCCATTTCTCCCTATGGTTCCTTGCCAAATGTTAGCATCTACTAATTCTGGCATTGGAGTCGTCAAGGAACACAACCTTGTCTTCTCTGGGGATAGAGGTTAGCAGTCCGCCGAGGTCGGTGTAAAAGGCCTCCTTGATGTCATCCACTGCATCCAGTGTTGGGGCGTATGCACTGAAAAAGAAGGCATGACGTGAGTGACTCAGTGGGGCTCGAAGCGTCTTGAGGTGCTCATTGATTCCAATAGGCATTTCAGTTAGGCTGTGTAGGATGCGTTGGCGGATGGCAAAGTCAACTCCATAAATGCGGTTTCTCTCTGCAGCAGGCTTACCCTTCCAGAAGGTGTAACCAGAACCCTGTTCTGTGTGTTGGCCCTCACCTAGGAGCTGGGACTAACTGATGGCTGCTATGTCGATGTTATACCTAGCCAGCTCTTTTGCCACAAGGACAGTTCTTCTTTCAGGATGCACATTTGTTCCATTATCCAGAAGGGTCCTGACATTCCATGCAGTGACCATAAGAGGTTGTATGATTTGTTTTTGTTTGGATCTGTGATTTTGGTTGTGTTTTTGACCGCATAAAGATGACCTTACTGGGTATGGTTGCCTATTCAGCTTGGGTTTTTAGGCAGGCTATGTTTAGGGTACCTTTTCTAGCCCCCTTCCCATGTGGTGTGAGCAGAGTGGCTCCCCAAAAGGACTGCTCATTCGCACAGACAGGACCGGATTGCACTGCTGCCTAGAACCCAGTGCATAAACAACCATCTTATCTGGGCCACTCATGTGCAGATTTGTGACTAGAGACTCCCGGCAGTCATCTCTGTTTGTCCCCGTCGCCACTCTTCCATCTCCATAGGACTTTTGGGGGTAAAGGGTTTTGATGATGATGTATGGTATGATGAGCTGGATGTTGGCTGCGCGGGAGTTGATTTATGTGATGAGGCAGGAGCGCTGGCTGCAACCACTCATCTTGTCAAAGGTTTTAGCCGTAAAAACATCTTATTGTACTGTCCTTGACCTCAAGAAGTGAGTTACTGTGCTCTCTCTCTCTCTCCTTTTTTATTTAGTCCACTGCACAAAGCTTTAACCACATCTACATATTCAGTCTATCATTGTATGATATCTTCTTATTACCTATCTATCTATATAAAACAAAGAAGTCTGTCTGTTTGTTTGTGTGTCCGCACGAGAATCTCGAAAACTACTTTACCGATTTGCAGTGATAATGGATGGTGTTATATGTAGTGATGATGGATGGTGTTATATGTAGTGATGATGGATGATGTTATATGTAGTGATGATGGGTGGTGTTATATGTAGTGATGATTAGACAATGAAATAATAACAGTCTAAAGCTAAAAAAAATATTCTTTGCTGTACCGTTGTAGTGAAAAACATGGTGGAACTTACATACACTGTTAATGAACCATTGATGGAAGAAGTTTTCGGGACTGAACAGTGAGACAATGTGGAGCCTCCCGGAGGGTGGCGTCCTACCGTGACCTAGCAAATGAGCCGCCCGGAGGGCATCGTTTCTGCTAGTCTATAATATAATAAATGCTACAGTCATATTTGCAGTACAGTGGTCCTTCGGTTAATGAATGCCTTGGTTAACGAAATTTCGGTTAACAAATTACCTTCCATAAGAATAAAGAATACTCAATTCGGTTAACGAACAAAAATTCGGTTAATGAAATTCTTACGAAAATGTTTTGACATGCTTTGGCTTGCTCACCAGCTGGAAGATTAGTCCGCCAATACAGAAATCAGTTCTAGGGCTTACATTCGTTAAAATTGGAGTAAATATCAAGAAGGTTGTACTATTCAATAATTTTCCAAGTTTTATATTAAATTTTTTAGTCATTTTAATACTTATTTAACATAATTGCAGTACAGGGAACTAGTTTTTGGTGCGCCAATCAGCCACTTCATTCACCCACCAAGGTCTCTGTTAAGTGGAGGAAACATCTTGCTTGTGGGTCTCTTGAACACAGAGTATTTTTACGTTTTTACAGTACAATTATTGGTCATTCTGAGATTTATTTAACATATTGTCAATATATAGTGCAGTGCAGTGTTGATTTAAGTGCAGTGCAGTGTTGAATTACATCTAGTGAACTTAAAATTTTATGGGTGAAATGACGGCATCAAGCATGGGTTGATTTCTCTTCCACCCCCTCTTCCTTCTCTTCTCCCTTCTCCTCCACCCCCACTTCTAATTCCCATCATCATCGTCATCAACCAGGAGCCTTCTACATACACACCTCAAAGTAAGTGTACTTTACTCCATTTTTTTTTACTTTGGATGTAATTTTTGGTGAACTGGAACCAATTATCCAAAATCCCATTGAAACAATGGTTTGGGTTAACGAAATTTTTGATTAACGAACGACCTTCTGGAACGAATTGTGTTCGTTAACCAAGGGACCACTGTATTCATAAATATTTACACCAACAATTATTTGGGTAAGTTAATTTGTTAATGAAAAAATATTTTGGTTAAAGAGCATAGCATTTGTTTTATAAAAGAGATGACCACAGCTGCATTTATTTTTTAGAGCTTCAAGACATACTGTAACTGAATGATAAAGTATCAAAGGAGCTTTCTACAAGTAACATGATCACAAAAAAATAAACACTAAAAAAGTCTGAGTGATTGAATCATATGCCAATGGGATAAAGTACTAATATTAACCACAAAATATGTCCTACTATTCATTGCAGATACCCTCAAAAAATCCCTGAAATTGGTCATGGTAGGTGGTGGTGTGGTGATGGGGAGTGGTGGTGGTGGTTAGTGTTGATGGTGGTGGTGGTGAGTGCTAGTGGTGAATATTGGTGGTGGTGAGTTTTAGTGGTGGTGGTGAGTATTGGTGATGGTGAGTTTTGGTGGTGGTGGTGAGTGATGGTGGTGGTGGTGAGTGATGGTGGTGGTGAGTACTGGTGATGGTGGTGATGGGTGGAGGTGATGGTTGGTGGTGAGTGTTGGTGGTGATGCTGAGTGTTGGTGGTGGCAGTGAGTGTTGGTGGTGGTGAGGTTGATAGTGTTGAGTGTGGTAGTGATGAGTGTTGTGGTGGTGGTGAGTGTTGTGGTGGTGGTGAGTGTTGTGGTGGTAGTGTGTTGGTTGTGGTGTGTTGGTGATGGTGGTGAGTGTGTGTGTGTCGCACACAGGGTGGTGAAATGCATGAAAAATGCCAGCATTATGTCAGTGTTAAGGTGCAACCACTGCTTGCTCCCTTTCGCCTTCAGCTGCCACCGCTGGCTAGCCCTCATGGCGAACAGGGAAGCAATTTGCATGTCTTCCACTGCCAGTACACAGCGTCTTCACCATCAAGATTCCTGCTGTGCCTCCTTGTGGCAATAAACGGTAACTGGGTGCCGTAGGCCCAGGCTAGACCAGCGGGGGATCTTGGAGTAGCAGTGGACCCCAGAGAGATGGTGCATAGGCCCACTGGCCTGTGGATACGTCCTGGCGCCTGCCAACCACTGCCCTGCTGCCTTGTGGATTAACCTTGGTAGGTATAAGGCTACGGGGTAAACCCCGAATGAAAAATCTGCGGTGGAGCCCCGCATCAGGCAGACATGCTTACAGAGATCCAACAAGAACCCAACGGCAGTTGTGTCTTCCAGGACTGTTTCAGCGTTAGTTCAGGATCATTGGAAGTTGCCTGATGACACCTCCTAAACATTTTCTTCATGTACAACTTCTTGAAGTTGCTGATCACATTCTGGTCCATTGGCTGTATGATTGATGGAGTGTTTGGAGGCAAAACAACACTTTCACAAAGTCAAATTGATACTCCAAATTTCTGGCAAGGTCAGGGTCATGACCAGGAGCATTATCCATGAGGAGAAGAGCCTTGAAAGGGAGTTTATTGATGGTTAGGTAGCTCTTGACAGAAGGGCAAAACACATCAACAGCCCATTCATTAAAGAGCTGTCTTGTCACCCATGCCTTACGGTTGGACTTCCAATAAACTCCAAGCTTTGTTCTTACCACTTTCTGTTGCTTGAACACCCTGGGCTTTTCAGAGTGGTAGACAAGCCTAGGCTTCAGTCGGAAATCCCCTGAAGCATTGGCACCAAGCAATAGAGTGAGACGGTCTTTCATGGGTTTATGCCCAGGTAAAGAGACTTCATCTCTAGTGATGAATGTTCTTTTGGGCATCATTTTCCAGAACAGCCGAGTTTTGTCCACATTGAACACTTGCTGTGGAAGATAATTTTCTTCTTCCATCAGTTTTTTAAATTCATCTAAAAACTTTGCTGCCCCTTCCTTATCAGCACTAGCAGCTTCACCATGCCTAACAACACTGAAAATGTCACTTCTTTTCTTAAATTTTTCGAACCAGCCTTTGCTGGCCCTAAAATCTTCAAATTCTGTGCCTGAAGAACCAGGTTGATCTGTCTTTAAATGTTCCTAAATCTCCCTGGCTCTTTCACAAATGAATTCAGTAGAAACTGAATCACCTTTCATCTGCTTTTCCTTAATCCAGATGAGAAGTAACCTCTCGGTTTCTGCAATTAGGGATCTACATTTAAACACTTGTAGATTTGTCTCTCACTTTCACTTCTTTAAATTTGTCTTTCTGTGCAAGAATTGTCGACACAGTTGATGTCTACATGCCACATTCTTTGCATAGCGCATTAGTTCTAATGCCTTGTTCATGTTTTTTTATGATTTCCTGCTTGGTTTGGATTGAAATCGCTTTTCTTGATCTCTTAGGCCCCATGCTGGATTCAAACAATGTCAACACGTGTTTTTTAAAGTTAAACTCGTTGTAAATAAAGAATATTTTCTTTAAAATAACACTGCACTGCGCTATATATTGTCAATATGTAAAATAAAATTCAAAATGACCAATAATTTGCTTGGAAACACAGGAAAAAAGCATTTAGTTGAAGAGAGTCTCAAGCAAGATGTTACCTCCACTGAAAACAGAGAGAGACTAACGCTTGTTTGCTGTGTTAAGAGGCTGGATGCCGCTCATTAAACTAGTCACTTTACCTTCAATTATGTTCAATAATTGTTAAAATTACTAAAACATTTAATATTAAACTTGTAAAATTATTGAATAGTATAAACTTCTTGATATTTACTAAAATAGTAAGGAATTTAAGCCCTAGAACCGATTAATGTATTGACGACTAATACTAAAGCTGGTTGACCGCCAAGTGCAAGCGAAAACATGTTGAGGTCGGCTCGTAAGAAACTCGTTAACCGAGGGGTTGCTCGTTAATCGAAGTTAAGAATTTTATGGGAGGTAACTCGTTAACCGAAATCTCGTTAACTGAGGCGCTCGTTAACCGAGGGACCACTGTACATACTTTGAGCAATCTGCATGGTGTGGAAATATTACTCTGGCAGAAACTTCTGTTAGTTTCTTTCTCCTTGACTATTGGCCTGAATTAATTTCTAAGGACTTAGATCCTTTTGAACTGAATGCATTGGGTTGAATGAGTTGAGGGCAGTAGCAAAAGGGGGGCCATGGCCACTTGCCCCCCCCCCCCTTTTTATGCCACTGGTAAAGGGATTAAAGAAAAATGGGCGCAGATAAGGCATACGCAGACCATACAAAACTGAAAGATGGCAGTTATTTGGGTGAGCTAATATGAGATGTCAGGTGATCAGCACATAACAAATGAAGCTGCAATAGTAAATTTTTCCTGGTTTTCTACTAGAATTTTTTATTTATGAGAAAGTAGTTTTCAAATGAAAAAATTAAGTTTTTGAAATGGCAGAATATTAACTTTTCACTTGTGTTTCTGTAGGAAGGTCGCTTGATGAGGATTTTGGAGCTGATTCAAGGTAGAGGAGTTGAGCCAGGGGTATGCAAGGCTGCATGGTCTCAACTGGCTTTCCTGTTAGAAGATCCACAACTTCATCAGCCCTTTTTCAAGCTGTGTTCTCTTCAGTTCCTCGTAATGAACTTCATTAACATGGTGAAGGTAAGTTATATGGTTTATGTTAATTATTACAGTATTGTCTCCTTTAGCTGGAATCCCTCAAACTCGGAACTCTCTGATAGTTGGAATTGATATTTTCTCGGAAAATCATTTCCAATGCCAGAATCTTCCCAAAAATTCCGTCATTGGGAACGATTTTCCAAGGGGCACAATTTCTGGAAAATTCTGAGAAAATTTCCCCAGTACCCGGAAAACTCCGGAAAATTCCGGGGATGGGGGTAGTTTTTTCCAGGTTTGAGAGATGAAAATAAAGTGCATTCTTCTGAATTGGAGTTTTAGATGGGTTGACCGTCTTCCTCGTATGGTTCGAGCAAAGGATACTATGAAAAGTGTCTCCATACCAGGTGATGTCTGTCAAGATGTCAAAGCTAATTTTTGCGGTTTGGCCTGGCTGGATGGTGATGACAAGATAACATTAGACATTTCTGCAAAATTAATTGAATTTGCTACTTTTCTATTGACGATACGCGAACCTGCGTATACTCAAGCAAAGACAGATGACTATACCTGTAAGGATACAATTCTTGCTTACGCACGAAAGACAGATGACGATACCTGCAAGGATACAATTCTTGCTTACACACGAAAGATCGCAATTAAGACACCTCTTACTCCCCAAGCCAGGACTGTAACACCTGTGGCCCCGGTTCAACAAAGAGTTCTCAAGAATTCTGGCACAAAGGTCAAACAACCTTAAGTATGTAAACACTGCACCAAGGAAGGTCATACAATTGACTTTTGTTCCCAGCTCCAGCAAGGTGGTGTCAAACCCCAACACCACACAACTCCAAACACAAATCCACGACCGCGACAAGACCCACCCAAGTCTTATTCAGCAGTTGCTCAGACCAAGTCTGCTACGGAACAGACACCTGATATGTGGTGTGTGTGTATCATCAGTCTGCCTTCCATAATTTTGAAGATTGTCAGGTTCTCCCACGATGCCGTGATATAGGATATGAGTTACCCTAGGTAACACCACAGCGGACATGGCGTCGTCGCTATCATAAGAAGACGGGGGAAGACCAGCGCCTTTCCCAGAACGACGTAGGATAGGTACAACAGTACTAATTCACAGCAGCACTTCTGTTGCAGCTTTGTTAATAGTGGCACTGAACAAAGCGGAAGTGTTATCTGTTCCGGCGAGGGTTGGTGTAATCAAATTGCATTAGATATAGATGCGGGTGCATGTGCAAATCTACTCTCATTAGCGTCCTATTAAGAACTAAACGACGTTCCCCTCACCGAAATTTTAAAATTAGACCTACTGACACTGATCTCATAGGAGTTTCCAGTGCCCAGCTGGACATTACTGGAGGGTAACACTACCATTACGTTTTTCTAGACTTGGTAAACCATTTCCTCAGAGTTTTATATTGACAGGACTTTAACTTACCAACTGATGGATTAATTGGTCTTCCAACTCTTAAACACATGATAGATGTCCAGCCAAACCAAATAACTTACCAACTGATGGATTAATTGGTCTTTCAACTCTTAAACACATGATAGATGTCCAGCCAAACCAAAGTACTATCACTGTTAGTGGTGTTACCTATTGTGCCATGCACAAACCTGTACCATTGCTCTCCGCAAGGGTGAATGTTTTGTCCAACTCTCGTACTATGAGGAAGATGAATACTGAGTCTAAGCGAGTCCCAGACCCCACTGACTCATTTACCTAGCATGATTACAGCAGCAAAAGTTGGATGGTAGTACTTGCAGTATTAACAGGTACTCTCCATTTTCAGAATGAGGAAATAACCAGGGCCACTGCTAGCTTACTTGACGTGCACACGGGGACTGGTGTAGTCCATCTTATGGAAACGTGCAGAGTTAAAGGTTTATCATGTGAATATACTTTGAGTGTGATTTGTCCTGGTGAATTAACAGATGTCCTAGTTCTCAACAAAACAGGCACTCTCAGAATATTGAAAGAGGGATGTTATTTGTGTGATTTTCTAGTTTATCATAATAATGTTGCTTTACAGCCTATGCAATTCCCAATTGGTAGTGTTACACATTCAATTACACAATCCAGACAGGAGAGGATAGATCAAATAGTGCCACATGTTAAGGTAATTGATCACCCTCAAGGCAAGGCTAGGCTCCTAAGTTGCTTGCCGACTACAGAAACATTATAGCCCTACCAGGGGAACAACTAGGGCAGACAAGTTTAACTTCGCATGACATATCTTTAAAACTGGACACAAACCCGATTCACATACCAGCTTATAGACTACCTCATAGCCAGCTTGCTGTAGTGCAAGACATGGTTCAAGATATGTTAGAGCAGGAAGTTATCACACATGCAAAGTCTCTTCTCAATAGCCCACTGTTTTTAATCCCTGAGAAGGATGGAGGTTGGCGCCCAGTTATTGATTTTCGGTGCGTCAACGAAAATACCATTCCGGATAGGTATCCAATGTCCGTCCTGAGTGATATTTTGCAATTTATAGGCAAGGATAATGCTGTGTTTAGCAACCTTGATCTGTTTAGCGGATATTGGCTAATTCCTGTTGACGAGAAATCTCGTGAGATTACTGCTTTTAGTACTCTTTTGGGCCATTTTGAATTTTTACGGATGCCATGCAGTTCCCGAAATGCCCCACTCATTTTTTAAAGGATGATCAACACTGTGCTTGCCTACTTAGATGATCTCGTCGGGGTCAGTAAGAATGTAGAGAGTCATATTGCGAAACTCCATGAAGTTTTCCAGAAACTTTATACAGTAGGACTCAGAGTCAAACTTTCTAAATGTGAATTTATCAATCCAGAATACAATTCCTTGGTCATGTACTTGACGGTGACGGCATTCATACAGTTGATGACAAAGTTATAGCTGTTGCGCTGTTCCCACTTCCTACAACTGTTCATAAGGTGCGTAGTTTTCTTGGTTTATCTGGATATTATCGTTATTTTATTGAAGGTTATGCGACGTTAGCTTCACCCTTGACTAAGCTACTTAAGGAAGGATGCAACTTTTGTCTGGAATGCGAAACAAGAGGATAGTTTTATGGCATTGAAGAAAGCACCTGTTTTAGTATTTCCTGACTACATTAAACCATTTACTCTGTGTACCGACCCCTTAGGACAAGGAATCAACGCTGTACTTATGCAGCTGGACACAAGAGGTTAACATCGAGTAATTGCTTTCACTTAATGATGCCGAAACACACTATTCAGTAACACACCTAGAAATATTAACTGTTGTTTGGGCACTGAAGAAGTTTAAAGACTTAATTTTTGGTTATCCAATAACCGTCCATCCGGATCACGTGGCAGTGACAGAGCTGTTATACGGCAAAAACCTTTCAGGCAGACTAGCATGCTGGTAGCTGACCATTCAAGAATTCGCCCCCGTGTTCAAGTACTTATCGTGATGAGCGAATGTGGTCGCTGAAGCCTTGTCCAGAATCGTAGCAATGTTTTAATTTAAAGCGAATCTTTCCTATTTTGCGCGAGTCAATCTGGCGCATCATATTTTAAAGTTTGAGCCTAATGTTTCTCTGGGCACGCTACACTGTCCTAAGGACAAAACTGTACTGTACATGTACTCAAAATAATGTACTAAATGATTACTAAAATTTTTATCTACTGCAAACTAGCATGATTATTTTCAAATTAATCACCATTTTATAAGAATTCCAGCAATTTAAAGTATATTCTCCTCGGTCATTTCTGTGACATTTAAAAAAATGAAAAAAAACTCAATCTAAAGGACATAAATAAACAAATAAATTCTTCACTAGACTTTCGGCCCCAACTGTCAAACATGTCACTGTCACCTCCCCTTCCTCCCTCCCTCTGCCCCCCCCCCCTTCCCAGCCAGGGTTTGGTGTCTTAGGCTTTAAGTTTTGATCTTATATAATGTCACAGACTAAAGTTAGGAGAATATAATTTGCATTGCTAGAATCCTTGGAAGACAGCAAATAATTTGAATAGAAACATCATATATTTTGCACAAAAGAAATTTTTTTTGCCATTTGTAATTATAACTAAAATTTGTATGTTTAATGTGAACTATAGCATGTTTATATTCAAACTAATGACTATCTTATAAGAATTCCAGCAATGTTAATTATATTCTCCCAAGTCAGTTTAGTGACTTTTTATAAGAGAAAAACTTAGTCACTCTCAAGGACAGATAAATAAATAAGCACTAGACCTTGGCATCAACTGTCAAACATATCACCTCACCCCCCCCCTCTCATCTTCCCAGCCAGTAAACAGACCATTTCGCAACCATTAATTTTAGCTGTGTTGATTTTGATTTATCAGTGTTTCTTTTAACATAATACTACAAAAAACAATGTCTTGTTTATTCTAGGAGATGGGCTGAGGTGCATCTGGGTAGACTCTTAGTCTTTTTAGTATTTTGTGTTTCTCTCAAGTACCAAACTAAATTATTCCATTTAAACAAAACTTCAATTTAGTGCGAATTCGGTTTAAAGCGACCTCTCTTGGAACGTATCTCACGTTATATCGACGTTCTACTGTACTGTATAAAATATTAGCCTTCTTAAACATGCTTCATCCCTAGACATTATTTCCCTCTCTCTCCCATTCCATGGTGGACTTAGGATGTTCACCCTTTTAATACCTTTTGCTCTCAAGACTTTTGGGACTTTCTTTACGTTACTGTATCTTAATAAGTTGAGAAGTTTATTGACAATACATTGATTTGTATGAAAGCACAGAAAGACTCATTAGAAATTACTCTCCATTTGCAATACAGTTTGTAGCCTGAAATCATACCCACAAGATTTTGCTGTAATCCATTATTATGTATATTACATTACCATTAAAATCATTGATGCACTCATCAAATATTTACTTATTTCAGCGTGATGGCTCCCCAAATCTTACAGTAGAATATTTACCAGGAGCAGTAGAGACTCTTAGATTAATAGCAACTCACTCGAATCATATCAGGACGACACTTCTCCAAGATGAGGAGTTTCTTTTGTGTATCGTTAGAGGTAAGAGCTACAATGACTAATAT
Organism: Homarus americanus; assembly: GCF_018991925.1. Taxonomy (NCBI): domain Eukaryota; kingdom Metazoa; phylum Arthropoda; class Malacostraca; order Decapoda; family Nephropidae; genus Homarus; species Homarus americanus. The sequence goes on from NW_024750875.1 coordinate 265,586, forward strand.
ATTTGGAAAAGAGAGTTTAATTCTACTTATTATTTACCCATCGCAAAAATTTTTGTAGATTGAATGTACTCACAAAGGATCTTTGACTTCTCTCTCATTTGAGGGACGTACGATGGTCCATAAACTGGATCTGGTTCCAGGATATTGTAAAGACTTGTATGCTTACTTAGGAACAGTGCTTTTCCTGTCAATGAAACTTGAGCTTCAGAGGTTTGTGCATTGAGGGTGACCTTGAGCATTTGTCAGTAAATCTTGTAGGAAATCCTATCAAAGGCATTTTGTCTTGTTAACTCTCCTCCTTTAGTTGATAATTTCTCTTCCCCGCAATGTTGCTTCACTTTCTCTCTTTCACAGGTACTTTAACAGGCATTGTTCGATGGATTAGGCATCCTGTGTACCGCTTGCAAGGCCATGGGCTCGCAACACTCGTCTTGCCCACGGTGCCCACAGTTTCTGTTTGGATGTCGGTCACACTAGAATAACCCGTTATAGTACATCCTTCTTTCCTCACACAGCCAAATTGTGGAATGCTCTGCCTTCTTCTGTGTTTCCATACTCTTACAGTCTATCTCACTTCAAAAAGATGGTTTTCCGGCATCTTCGTGGTGTAGATTAATATTGTCTTTGTCTCTTCTATTTTTAATTTCTTTTTACTCTTATTTATTTACCCATAGGCCCATTGTGGGTTGATGACCTGTGCCCGGGTGGGCTATTCCCTGTTAAAAAAATTAAAAATCTACATGAGGGAGATAAGGAGTGCTTTACAAGGCAGAATACATGGCCTCCACACAGACACAGGAGAGGCTTTAATTTGTCTTGGTCCTTCTCTGTCATAGATCAACATCCAAATTAATAGTATATTAGGGTTTACTGTACTTGTGCATTTCAGAGGTACAGAAAAGAGAGGTCTTGACTGCAGTGGTAAGGAGGAGCAATAGAAAGACCTGAGAAAAAGGAAGAAAGTGATTTTTAATCTCTGCTCAATATGGTTGCTAGTCTGATCCACATTTGCTGTGAGAAGGGTTACTATAATCTGTTCACTCAAACTTTGCAACTAAAGTTTGTACCATGCAGCTGATTGGGCTGGCTGATGGACATGGATATAGTCACTACAGTTCTATAGTATTTAATCTATCATATTTATATTCTGATAGATTATAGAATTATAATTTTTCTGTGTTGATATCTGATTATTTCTGCATTTGGGGAAGCCAAAATTAGCATGTGAGATACACTGGTGACATAACTATAAAGAGAAAAAGGAATCATCACAAAATTTCAATAATATCCTCCATCATGCTGGGTGACATCATGCAATGAGATGGAGTGTATGTCCCTGAACTTGTTCATCATGTTCATGTTCTCCTTATGATATTTTTATTACCAGTATATTTTACTGCTAACTTTTGTTTCTCCAAGTGCAGAAATTATCAGACATCAACACACAAAATTTGTAATCCCATAAAATATCAGAATATAAATATGATAGATTAAATACTATGAAACTGTAGTGTCTCTCCCCATGTCTGCCACCCAGCCAATCAGCTACATTGCTACAAACTGACCCTAGACCTTAGTCGCAAAGTTTGAGTGAACAGACTACAGAGTTCAATTTCATAAACAAGGAAACAAATGGAAATGAAATGTTCTGTTTATGACTAGTTCTAGAGTGTTATAAATTTTGTAGGGAGATAATGGTTTAGAAGTTGGTCTATGCTCATAGTTAAGTGTAGTCATGCAGGAACTGTAATGTATTCTCTTTCAGAGTTTGTTGACTTACCGTATTTCAAATTCTTTCCACAATGTGTGCGTGTGTTTGTTCGTTCGTTCATTTGTTTACAGGGTGTTGAAATGTGTCTAGTCTCTAGTCACACCTTTGCACATGGGCGGCACAGATAAGATGGTTGTTTATGCACTGGGATCTAGTCAGAAATGCAATCCAGTGCTGTGTGTGCGACTGAGCAGCCCTTTCGAGGAGCCACTCTGCTCACACCACATGGGGAGGGGGCTAGAAACGGTTCCCTAAACACAAACTGACTAACACAAAAAATATATAATTTTAGAGAGTGGGTAAGCACTGTAATCCAGGAGTTGAGGCAGCCTGCATAGTTATGGAAATTTAAATGGACACGGCTCACACTAATGGTCTGACCGCTGAGACAATACTGCTCATTTATCGTTCTGGTCTTTCCTTTCTATGGGCCTTGAGAATTGCCAATTAGTATATTTGATACCATGACACAAAAAATTTGACGCATTTCTGTTGAAAATTAATTTTGGTGAATTTTTTAAGTTTGTTGACTCGATTTGCATCATTGTGAAGTTGGTCTTATCATAAATATGATGCGAATCGCATGATCATGCACGAGTGGGTTAAGGGTAACCCATAAAATCTTCCTTCCTGACAAAGGAAATAAGAAAAAAAAAGCTAAACAGGAATCAAAACCGACTCAATCTTCATATAGAGCTCTTATTAGAAACATGGAATTTAAAAGTGTGACCCAAGAACAAGTTAAGTGGTACTGACCTCAAGGGTTGCACACACATACACACACACACACCTAAGAGAAACCCCTGCTCGCTGGAAATATGTCGACGACTCCACCATTGGGATCAGCGTTAACAATTCTGCTCCCAAGTATCAGTGTTGTGATGCCCTGCAATTTTCGTTGATATTTCAGTGATTAGGTATCTTTCAGTCTTGTATTTTACATCATGTCTTCAAGGGGGAGTAAAACGCCAAAGAGGAAGTATGTGACCCTTTCTGTGAACCAGAAACTGGAACTTATAAGGAAGTTAGAGGCTGGTGCGTTGGTGTCTAGAGTTTGTGACGAGAATGGTGTTAAAAAGCAAACAGTTTCGGACATACGCAAGGCTAAGGACAAACTCATTGCATTTTCTTTGAAATATAATGTTGATGCAACTTCTAAATCATCATCTGTTGGTGCAAGGAAGCGTATGAGAGTGGCAAAAGATACAAATCTTGAGGAGGCAGTGACGAAGTGGTTTGTGCAGCAACGATCCTGTGGTAATGTCGTCCGTGGTGTAGAAATACAAGCTGCTGCTGTTAAGCTAGCAAGTCATATGGGCATCGAGAATTTCGAAGCTAGTGACGGGTGGTTATGGCGATTTAGAAATCGCCATGGAATGTGTAATAAAATTACGCATGGTGAAGCTGGTAGTGCACCCACCGAGGACATCGAACCATTCAGGGAGAGGCTAAATGACTTAATTAAGAGTCATCTTCCAAAGGTAAATGAAATTAACAAGTTGTAATGTCTTATATAGCTAGTTATATGATGTTTACAGCACAGTGTTTCCTGTATTTTTGTTACTGTGTATCATGTTCAGCGTACAGTGTATATACGGTACTATATTTCCTAACCTAACCTAACCTAAATTGGTTAATTCGGACAATCAGCTAAAACGGACACCCCCTCCCCCCCGATTAGTCCGAATTAACGAGGGTCGACTGTAATTGTTGTGCATGTAATTTTTTCTTATTAGAAATGTGTTTTGTGGCATTCTAAGGCCCCCTTCCTCCGTTGGAATATACCTCAGCTTTTATAATGGGTGTCTATTAGGGTGTGACCGTTGCCCTCCAAAAATAAAAAAATGATCCTACAATGCTGTTCAAAGTTTTAGTGTTGTGTATTTATCTCGGAAACACCCCTGTAAATTTCCTTGGAGATCGGTGCATGTTTGAGCTAGCACCGTCGGCTTTACAAAATAACAAGGAATATTATTATCTAATGAACAAATTTAGTGAAATTTCTTTTATTAGACTTATAAGATATACTAACACCAAGCAAATGATCGATCATATCAATCTTAATACCCCTAAAACAATATTATAGATTAGTACGAAATACAATAATCCCAATAATTGCATTTCTAGGTTCAAGACCCATTTCTCTCAACTGGCGTACAATGAAAAAAAGAAATACTACTACCCCGCAATGCCTGGAGTGTTTGAGGAGTGCCAGCAGGAGATGGCTGACTTCTTCCGTGAATCTCTAGCCCAACCATTTACACGTGGCGAGTACAAGGAGCTGGTAGAGCTTTGTCTGCTGCTTGTAACTAAAGGATCCGAGCCAGTGAACTTCACGATCGTCTACCCCGGCGCACTTCACAAAGCAAGGTGGATGGCTAAACTGCTCTATACCCTCAAGATTGTTCTTTTGTCAGGCCAGATCAAAGAGCAGTTCCCAAAGCCGAAGTTGTGACTAAAAGTCAAATCAGCAAGTTAGAACGGTTTGCTGTGTTCACAGTCGCTGTTTATGTCCCATGGTGGATTGTTTGCCCCGTTCCAGCAAGTGCGCCACTGAATGACTTGAATTTGGTCGAAACCTTGGCTGAATTTGCCCCATATGACGCCACAATAGTTGACAAAGCACGTGTGGCACTCGGTAGACACACTTGGTACCTAACTGAGGAGTTGGCCCCACTGGCTTTGTTCTCGTCCCAAGTACAAGAAAGGACAAAAGAGGAGATGAGGAAGGCCCTTCTTTGCCATGAAGGCACTGAAGTTACTAAGAGAGTGGGGCTCAATCATGGGGGCTATGGAAAGCCATATCTTCCCCCTGTCCCAGAAAGTGGCACTGCCCTGGTGGACCTAATTGGGCCTGACTCAAGCCGGATCTTCACCATTTTAGGCATGCCCTATCAGTTTCTCCACAGTCCAGCCAATGAATGGGCAGATCATGACGACTACCTGAACATGAAACGGGTTGTGGACAAGCTTCAGGTCGTCAATGAGGCTGCAGAGCGTGGTGTAAAACTTTGCCAAGACTTTCTTAATGTTGCCAGGGATGAGGAGCGCTTTCAAGAAGTCCTTCAAGTAATTGGAAATGACAGACTTCGCGTTCCTAATCAGCGCAAACGATCATCTGTTTCCGAACAGAAATCATGGTTTCTTGCTCTAGAGAAATAATATCTTGTGAATATATGATAAAACCCCTTAATGTACCATGAGAGAATAAGAATGATTAGATTTTTTGTATTAGTCATAACAGCTTTTAATTAAGACCGGCAAATGATTTGTGTTAATATCCCTTATGATGGTTGTGTAATCTCATATATAGGCGCGTATGCCAGATAAACAAAATCGCTATTTTTCAAATTGCTGGTGCTCACTTAAATATGCATGAATCTTCAAACAATTGCACGTGGGTATTTTTTATGTCAATATGCAACACCAAAATTTTGAGCAGCATTGTAGGACAAAGCTGGGGCAACTGTCACACCCTAGTGTCTATGAGGAAATGTGTTTCAATTTACAAGAATTCGGTGTATAGAAGTTATTTTCTGGAATGGAACCTTTTCATAAATTGGGGAATACTGTACCTGCATTCAGTGAATAAATTTTCAGCTAGACATCAATGCTCTGAATGAGGAAATGTGCTTACATGTTATAAAGTAGATAGATTCATACAGGGGTCCTCGTTATCAATGAGTAATTGGGAGCATAAAAACGTTACTGATAATGAATCTGCTTATAGTGGGGAATTAATTCCATAAGAAATAATGGAAATAGGTCAAATCAGGACCATGACATTATACACGACACTCAAAAAACTTATATATGGTATCTTTTAACAATTATTTACCTTAGAAATATTTGTTAAACATTTGATAACACATTATTTCAAGAAAATAATTAACTTTATAAGTTATTTAGTGTCCTTAAAGTTCATCGAAGTCGATGTGTCGGGGCAATGTAGGTTAAGCCAGGTAGAAATGTTTGCCTTGATTGGATTGATGGAGGTGGGTGTTGGGAGAGGAGGATTAGTTGGAGGATGAAAGGGAGACAGGACTAGGTGGATTGTCCACTCTCACTCTTCTTTCACCTGATCACTTCTAATTTTACATCTACTGTATACTATAACTAGTTTGCTTCCGTTTGAGCCCTACACCACCCTGATTGCGTTGAAAACTCGTGGCTACAAAAATAATCAAATAAGTCACCACAAAATGAACATAAAGGTACAACAAAGGCAGGAGTAAACACAACAATGTGCTGGTGTAGATGAAACAAAGTGGGAGACTAGCGTTGGGACACGTACATGCATGAGGATAAAATTTCAATTGATTCAGCTAAAAATCCGTTGTTTCGCAGTGAGTGAATATACTGTACACTCTTATCATGAGGACCCCCTGCATTAGGTAATTAAAAAGTTTTATAAGATTCTCACAAGCCCTTTGGTTTGAATTATAATAATAATACAATATTAATAGAAAAATAATTATATAATTTATATTTCTTTATTATTCATACATGAGAATTGTTTCCATAATATTTTTTTTTTCTTTTCAGTTGCCCTGTTTTATTATGTAGATGACCGCACAAGATGTCAGGCATCTTGTCTAATGGCTCTTCTCATCTTCAATCATGTCATTATTTTTGCTGGAACTGATGAATGTCAAAAACAAGTGACTGTTCATGGGAAAAATTTCATCTCTGTACCAGAATTATTGACCTCTAGGGTTCATTTACCTTTTATATGTGATATATACCCTTGGTATGAGAGAAGTGGGCTGTGTCATGAGATGAGAACAGTACATCACATTCTCAAAGAGAAAGATTGGGCAGTGCTAGACTTCCTTAAAACAGTGTGGGCTGCAGCATTTGCTGGAGGTGTTGAACATATTGATTGTGCCCATGTTCAGTCCTCCAAGTTTTCTGCCAATTTAGACATTGGTGAATATGAAACTACATTACTAAAATCATCAGTTTTGAAACTGGTAATGACAAAAATACTTCTAAACATTGAGAATGCTACTTCACATCAAGATGTCAAGAGAAATGTCAATAATTTGGGGTTTTATATCCAACAAGTTCAGTTTACTTCATGTAAGAATGAAATATTTTTAACTTCAAGTTACTGGAACCAAAGCCTCCAACGTTTCCTTACTTCCCAACCAAATTCTTCAGTGGATGAGCAACTCTTAACACATATATTGAATTCAGTATCTGTCAGCCTTCTGGTAAGTAACACTGATATGTTGTTTTAGGGATAATTTGCTTTTGCTTCATTCCACAACTTTACATACAGGTACACCACTGATTTTCCAGCACCTTGGTTCCAAAGCCTTTCCGGATTATCCGTTTTGCTCGACCAACCGAGATCCCGTAATAATAATTCAACAATACACCTCTGACCCACTAATTATACACCTCCTGTGTCTCTAAAGCACCAAGAACTGCTAGAAACTTAAATTAAACAAGTATTAAATCTAAATTAAATGTGAATTAAATGATTAAATGAAACAGGTTTATTAGTTACTGTACTTACCAAGAATTTTGCAGTATTACTGATCCCAAATTGGCAAATTTCAGAATTTTACTGGAACTGTATAGCTAATCACAAAGGTCTGAAAGTTGAGGGCTGTCAGGATTACTGCCTGTTTCATAGTTGACTGTTTCTTCATGGCTTTGTGATGTTGCAGGGGGTACATCCAGGGTACTTGAAGTTGAAGCCACAGGATTTACGGATGTAGGCCTACTGCTCTGATACACATTCTTCTTGGTTATGTTTTTAAACATTTCATCCATGTGAAGTTGTTTCATGTGCTTTGATCTTTCCCTGTGTAATTTTTCGTGCATCAAATAAAGATTCATTAGCTCTTGTTCCATCACGAAGGTACATTGCTCCAGCCCTTTGATAAATTCACCCCACAACTCAATTAATTTATCAATACAGTAGAATGTCGATATAACGCGAGATACGTTCCAAGAGAGGTCGCCTTAAACCAAATTCGCACTAAATCAAAGTGTTGTTTCATGGAATAATTTAGTTTGGTACTTGAGAGAAACACAAAATACTAAAAAGACTAAGAGTCTACCCAGATGCAACTTTGCCCATCTCTTAGAATAAACAAAACATTAATTTTTGTAGTATTATGTTAAAACAAACACTCATAAATGAACACAGCTAAAATTAAGGGATGCAAAATGGTCTGTTTACTGGCTGGGAAGATGGGGTGATATGTTTGACAGTTGATGCCAAGGTCTAGTGCTTCTTTATTTATCTGTCCTTAAGAGTGACTTTAAGTTTTTTTTTATAAAATGTCACTGAACTGACATGGGAGAATATAATTAACATTGCTGGAATTCTTATAAGATAGTGATTAATTTAAATATAAACATGCTTTAGCTTGCATTAGTCATACAAATTTTCTTTCTAATTTAAGAATCTTGGTACAAAGAGCTTAATTTTTTATCTCGTACAAAATATATGACGTTTTTATTCAAATTATTCGCTGTCTTGCAAGGATTCCAGCAGTACAAATTATATTCTCCTAACTTTAGTCTGTGACATTATATAAGATAAAAACTTTAAGCTTAAAACACCAAACCCTGGCTTGGAAGATGGGGGGGGGGGAAGGAGGGAGGGAGGGATGGGAGGGAAGTGACAGTGACATGTTTAACTGTTGGTGCTGAAGGTCTAGTGAAGTATTTATTTGTTTATTTATGTCCTTTAGCTTGAGTTTATGTTTTTTGCTTATAAAGTGTTACAGAAGTGACCGGGGAGAATATAATTTACATTGCTAGAATTCTTATAAGATAGTGATTAATTTGAATATAAACATGCTGTAGTTTGTACTAGACAAAAATTTTAGTAATCATTTAGCACATTATTTTGAGTACATGAGACAAAAATTTTAGTAATCATTTAGTACATTATTTTGAGTACATGTACAGTACAACTTTGCCCTTAGGACAGTGTAGCGTGCCCAGAGAAACATTAGGTGCAAAATTTTTAATATGATGCACCAGATTGACTCGCGCAAAATAGGAAAGATTCGTTATAAATTAAAACATTGTCCTTTATTGTCGGTGTCGCTTTTAGTCAATATAATCTTAAATTAAATCGCTTTAAATCGACGTTCTACTGTACTATGTCTTTCAGCTACATCTGTTTCATTTTCATCACTGTCTTCTTCATCACTTTCATTGTTTTTATCAGGATTCATAACAATATCTATAATTTCACTGTTAGTACAGTGATAAACAACAGGTGTTTCTTCGTCGACATTCAGCCAGATTTTCTTCATTAAGATTACAGTTGTTCCTCGGTTAACGAACACAATTCGTTCCAGAAGGTCGTTCGTAAACCAAAAATTTTGTTAACCGAAACCATTGTTTCAATGGGTTTTTGGGTAATTGGTTCCAGCTCACCGAAAATTACATACAAACTAAAAATAAATGCAGTAAATAACAGTGACCCCTCGTTTAACGAACTCAATCCGTTCCAGAAGGTCGTTCGTTAACCGAAAAGTTTGTTAACCGAAACCATTGTTTCAATGGGTTTTTGGGTAATTGGTTCCAGCTCACCGAAAATTTCCTAAATTCAACAAAAATGGTAGAAAAGTTCACTTACTTTGAGGTGTGTATGTAGAAGGCTCCTGGATAATGATGATGATGATGGGAATTAGAATGGTGGTGGAGGAGAAGGGAGAAGAGAAGGCATTGGGGTGGAAGAGAAGTCACCCCATGGTGCCATTTCACCCATAAAATTTTAGTTCTCTTGGTGTAATTCAAGATTATTTTCTTTAAATCAACACTGCACTGCATTATATATTGTCAATATGTAAAATAAATTTCAAAATGACCAATAATTTGCTTGGAAACAGAAAAAAAGCCTTTAGTTGAAGAGAGTCTCAAGCAAGATGTTACCTCCAGTGAAAACAGAGAGAGACTAACGCCTGTTTGCTGTGTTAAGAGGCTGGATGCCGCACATTAAACTAGTCACTTTACTTTCAATTATGTTCAATAATTGTTAAAATGACTAAAAAAATTGAATATTAAACTTTTAAAATTATTGAATAGTATAAATTTTTTGATATTTACTAAAATAGTAAGGAATTTAAGCCCTAGAACCGATTAATGTATTGGCAGACTGATACTAAAGCTGGTTGCCCGGTCAGTGCAAGCGAAAACATGTTGAGGTCGGTTCGTAAGAATTTCGTTAACCGAATTGAAGATCCTTATGGAAGGCAGTTCGTTAATCGAAATTACGTTAACCGAGGTGTTCGTTAAACGAGGGGTCACTGTATTATTATTATTATTATTATTATTATTATTATTATTATTTTTATTATTATTATTATTATTATTATTATTATTATTATTGTTTTTGTACAAGGCCTGTTAAAAAAAAAAAAAAAAAAAAAAAGTTTAGCTCCACGAAAAAACTTTTGGTTTTCGGAATTTTGGATAAGAGATTGTCAACCTGGTATATGTTTTGTTTGTGTTGTTTATTATATTAGATATGTAATGAAGGTATAATTTCAGGTATACAGACCATTTTTAAAGGGCGGGGTAGCAGTATACCCACAAATCTTGCAACTGTTGCTTAATGAACTGAAGAACCAAGACAGTGCCCTGCACTATACTTTACAAAGAACAGGTAAGTCACTTTTCTAATGAACCATTTACAAAGGTATTATGAATTTTTAGTACAAGATGGTATTATCTATTTAACTAATGATGGAGAAATAAAATGAAAATTGGTTCTTGAACAATATCAGATTTCTGGCAGAGGCAGTAAAGCCAGACAGCCCCTTCATTACAGATTGCTTACAAGGGGACTACAATTTACCTTCCATAGATAATAAAGAAAGATGGGGCTGAGTTATTAATTCATGTGGGTATACTGTACTAATATACGTCCGTGCCCCCAAAAAAAAAAAAGTGACGCCTGCTGGACCACCACTCCACGACCCCCTGACGGAGACATGATGATCCTCCCCATACTGGTCAGATATTATGTGTTAAAGGAATATGCTTCCTTACTTAGGCTTTTTTTAAGCATTTGCCTACAGGTGAAATGTTAACCTACATCTATTGAGGATAAAATCTTTCACCTACAAATTGACAATAACACATTTGCTGTAATCAGACATATCTAGTTGCCTCAACAATTGCAACCCCAGTTGCAATTGGGGTTGCAATTTCAAATTCTGTGGCATTACTAAAAATAGTAAAGTTTCTGGTGCACTCTAAGATTAAGAGAGAAAACGGAGGACTCAGGCGTCCTGATGTGAGAGAAAACGGACTCGTATGATGGGGGACCAAATAAAAAAAGCATAGCTACATGTTTTGTGGACTACAGTATTAAGCGTACCCTTTTCATCACTTTGTAATAAACCTAGCCATGCCTATGTGTGTTTATGATATTTACCATAACATTATATATATATATTTAGTGGGTCTAAATGGTCGTAAAATGGGAAACTTGGGGTTGGGTCTTGGGTAAATGAACCAATTAGAATAAATCCCATAGGTTCTGTACTTTCGTTATCGGCAGGGTCCCAATTAGGCACGATAACCAAGGGATGACTGTACTGTACTGTACATACTTGTGACACTGGCCAGTTGCTTCTGGTGTTATGGTACAGGGGTACCAAGTGACAGCACTAGCATCCCACTTCCTCTATCAAGGAATAAACAATTAAAATTTAAATTGAAAAAAAAACCATTCAAATAAATTACTATCTTACAAGAATCCCTCCAATGTAAGTTATATTCACCCAAGTCGTTTGGGTGGAAAATTATGAGAAGAGCTTAGTCACTCTTAAGTAATGAACAATAAACACACAGACAGGCCTTCAGCGCCAACTGTCAAATCTTATCTCAAATAAATAAATAAATAAATAAACAAACAAACGCCAGACATTCTGTCCCCGCCCCCCCCAGGTCTTCCCACCACACCTCGTGTTCCAAGATAAAAGATTGGTGATTTCTTTATGTTTATTTTATATAATATCTCAGACTAAAGTTAGGATAATATAATTTGCATTGCTGAAATCCTTGCAAGACAGCGGATAATTTGAATATAAGCATCATATATTTTGCTCAAGATATAAAAAATGTACTGTAGTACATTTTATAACAAAAATTTCTACTGTATTTTTGGGTAGATTTACATAAATTTCTTCATTTATTTTCATAGATTTACATGCACACACCATACTAAAAGAAACGTAAAAGAAATACTGTAAATGACATTAGTGCAAAGCTGGAGTGCACATGTACTAATTTGATTACGGTACTAAAATTGTTATGTCTAGTGCGAATTACAACATGTTTATATTCAAATAAATCAGTATCTTACAAGAATCCCAGCTATGTTAATTATATTTTCCTAGGTCATATCACTGGCATTTTAAAAGGAAAGAAGCTTAGTAGGACTGTTAAATAAACACACAGAGACCTTCACCTCAAACTTATCACCTCAACCCCCCCAACCCCTCGCTGGGTGGCGGAGCCATCAGTCCCTCCCCCCAGCCAGGCTTTTAGGCTTACAGTTTTTATCTTATATAATATCTCAGACTAAAGTTAGGAGATTATAATTTGCATTGCTGGAATCCTTGCAAGACAGCCAATAATTTGAATATAAACGTCATATATTTTGCTCAAGAGATAAAAATTGTTGTACATTAGTGTACAGTACTGTAGTACATTTTATAAAAAAGTTTTTCAACTGTATTTTTGGGTAGATTTACATAGATTTCTTAGTGCAAAGCTGGAGTGCACATGTACTAATTTGATTACGGTACTAAAATTGTTTTGTCTAGTGCAAATTATAGCATGTTTATATTCAAATTAATCAGTATGTTACAAGAATCCCAGCTATGTTAATTATATTCACCCAGGTCATTTCACTGGCTTTTTATAAGAGAGAAGCTTAGTCACCTAAGAACTGATAAATATACACGCGTTAGACCTGGGCCTGTGCCAACTGTCAAATGTACTACCTCCCCTCCCCCCACGCCCCCTCTCTCTCCCATCTGCTCGGCATTGCTGGAATCCTTGTAAAACAGTGAATAATTTTAATATAAACGTCATGTATTTTGCACAAGAGATAAAAATTAATCACCTGTATCACATTACAGTAGTGATTTAACAGTAAAAGTGTATATGTACGTATATAGTATTCCACATACACATAAGTATAAATAAAAAGTTTATGTGATGATCGGACAACGTCTATTTCGGTTAACGTCACGTTTCCAAGAGCGTATCTAGGACTTTAACCGGCGCATGACTGTAATTTGTATTTTGACTTGAGAATAAAAGGATACGTTATATCGAAGGTAACGTCTCACTTTATTTTTCTCTCCTTCCTCCTCACAACACAGTAACATAACAAAAAATAAATCATTGAGAGAAGCCATTTATTATGATGAGCAATGAAATAAAACTAGGTATTAAGATGAAGTTATTTACTCTACTTTATACTTTATCATTTTTATTTTAAAATATCATAAGGGAGACTGAGACTTGGTGGAGCTTGTGTTACAAGTGAGAGTTTGAGTCTTGACTTCCCAAACCCAGATGGCTGTATTTCTCCAGTAACATTATTGAACAGGTTTATGGGCATGGACATCAACATGGTGAGGTGAAACAAACAAAATTTCAAAGAACACCTTGTGCAATTGTTGGCAGGCCTGCCGAATCTAATTATTTTCCACTAGCCCGTAATTGTTTTTTGAAATGTGTGGGGATATCTTTTTTAACTCTTAATGGCAGAAGTAATGGCTCACAAAATGGATACAGTGGGGTATGCTATAACTTAACGGTTTTACCTATAAAATTGAGAATGCTATAACGAACGAAACTCCTACAACGAACATTATTTAATTTTTTTTTTCTAATTTATTGTTTTTTTATTACAAATATTAATGATATTCTTTATTTCAGGGGTTTAGATGCATATTTATGCACTTTTTTACAATTTTTACAATTTTATATTATATTTTTCAGTGTTAAGTGGTTGTATTTGGGGGCCTGGAACGGATTAATCCTATAACGAACGAATGCTATAACGAACAAGGTTCTAGAACCAATTATATTCGTTATAGCATACTCCACTGTACATCTGGTGGTGATGGAGTGCAGCAGGTGTGTGTGTGTGTGCATATGACATGGATGATGCAATGTGCGCTTTTCTTCTGTTCTCTTCCCGGGAGGATTACCGTCAACATTGTTTGAATTACTTTACCTAAAATTAAAAAAAAAAAATTCTGTTGTTGAATGTGTGTTGAACTTAAAGCCTGGGCTGGTATTTTTTTAAATAATCTACATTTACTCATAGTGTACAATATTATTTAGTACACGTCCAATCAACATCTTTTTCTGTGTTGGTGGTGCCTCGGTGAGTCAGCTGGGGAGTATTAATCAGTATTCATGCATTTTCATGCAGATTGAAGAACTGTTCAATAAAAAACCTTTCAAAATCGTAGGATCTACTTGGAGGATGAGGTCTCTTTCAATTATGCATGACAAAATTATCACTCTCTTGACGAACTCTTGGTTTTTTAATCTGACTCACCGTAGTATAAGCTGTATTTATTTATGCAAGCACCACTCTACACATACAATATATTATAAATAAACAAAATAATGTACACTGTCCAATCTCCTGACCTGACCTGATGCAATGTTAGGTCCACCCATTGTATGTAAACTCCTCTCATTTGCAGTGGAGGTGGGATTGGGGATTATTGGTCTCATATTACTGACCTTCTGATGCAATGTCAGGTCACCCATTGTCGGGTGGGGGATCAGAGCAAAAGCACTTCACAGTCACTAATGCAGGGAAAGCATTTCACAGTCACTTAAACAGAGTACATTGTGAACTTTAGGAATGTCCTGTCACTGTAAGGTAAAAAAAACAAAACAAAAAACAACACTGATGGTGACTGATAAACATTGAGCTCCATTTCTGACACACTTGTAACAAAGAAGAAACAATGTCTGGTCGTAGTTCACCAAATGGTCAGGGGGCAGTGTTCGGTGTTATTACCACATTTAATCAATTGATCGGTTAGATGATGCCTCAGGTGACAATTGAAGTGGGTGATGCGTTTCCTCTTCCGAGTTGGTGGGATGATGAATGTCGTTAATGTGAATTATTTTACATCGCAAATAGGGGAGTGGTCTTAAAATATCAGCATCGTTAATGTGATTTATTGTAGATTCGGACATCATGAATAGAGGTTTATCTGTGCTGTATTTTATTCTGGAGTTATCTGGGAACCAATGTGTCTTGGTTTTGGTCCAGTATTATGGTATTATTGTGTATGAAGTGTTCAGACTACTGGGTACACACCTGGCACCATTGTGGCATCTATACTTTATCTTAAGAGAAAAACTCGATTAGGAAAACTGTTACTGTATTATTTGACCCAATGTGCTTTATTCTTGAATTAAGAAAGATATTTTCTTCTGTAATGGTAGATATTTTCCTTTAGGTCACCCATGGTGACAACCTGCACCATATGACTAAGCTTCATTTGTTATACTGGTTTATATGGTAAGTATAGGCCAAAACTTAAATTTAAAATTTAGGGGTCATCATATATGCCATGTCACTTTATGCTCCAGTGTATATGGATTCATAAAGTTGCTTTATATTAGCAAGAATAGAGCTCTTTTTATGGTACTATACTCCAAATTAGGAGGCTTTAAATATTATGTACATACTGTATTGAGTTATGGTGAAAAAAATTGTGGTTTAGAGCTTACAAATTGATAATGAACATTATTTTTCAGGTGGTGTTAACTGGGTGGCCAGTGACCCTAACCCTCGAGCCCTGATGTCTATCCGTTTGTTTCGTGCCGCCACCAATCTCATGTGTCAGACATTAAAGTTTGTTTGTTGCAATGTCAACTGTCAGGATATCTTTGGCAGTTCTTCATGGAATCAATTAGCAACAAGCATAACAACTAGTCTCCTCCCACTCCTTAGTGCCAATAATGACCTTCAGTACTATAATCTAGGTTATTATCTTGAATTTTTATCTAATAATTTGTCAATTTATTTATTTTGTCAAAGTTGCACAATATTCTCAGTTATTCTCACCAGTAAAGATAAATACTTATTGTCCAATAATAATATTTTTTTGCTTATGTTTTCCTGTTCACAGTAGTGTGTGTGTCTCTCTGACCATGAGGACCATACCTAAGTTGTTTTTTTTATTACAGCTGTGCTTGGATGTTCATTGGAATGCCTGGTTTATGTCACAGCATTAGGGTGGCCTGGAGAAGATCTAGCACATCAACTTGTATCAAGTTTGATTAGGTAAATTGTGATAAATATATTGATACAACAAAATTATAATTTTATGACCACATGCCTTACTCAAGAGACATGCAAATTACACTGGACCTTCGCTTTATGCACATTCACTGTACAGTGAGTTCTGCTATAACGCGTGTTTTGATAACGCGAATTTGCTCTAACGCGATTTATGAATTAGGAACGATATTTGTATAACGCGAACGCTTGTTTGCTATAACGCGATTTTTGCTTACATTTCTCCAATTTTGTGGTATTAATTGTGAATATGGTAAAGAAGAATATCTCCAAGAAGCGTTCTGGTGATAGAATTCCCGGTGATGATCGTAAAAGAAAGGATATAACACTTGAAGAGAAGCTCGATGTTATCAACCTCAAAATCACCCTTCTCCCCCATCAAGTTACATTCATATTTTTTCAAGGTAAAGTGTTACATTTACTGTATGATTTCATTATTAGATATGAATGTAACATTTATTTAGACTGTGCTATCCTTTGTGTTAGGCTAACTACTAAATTTTTTCGATTTCGAGTAATCTGCACCTAACCCTATTTTCTCCATAAGCCCTGTTATTTCTATTACGCGATTTTCTATAACACGATATTTTACAAGAACACAATTATCGCGTTATAGCAGAACTACCTGTATGTGAATTTGCGTTTATGTGGCGACCCTATTTTTATCCATAATTCATTTTATGCATAAAATATTCCCTATTATGAATTCTGTAGAAGATATGGTGCACTAGTTTTATATTATATTATCTTATCTTTATTTCTAAGCCACATTAGAGTACTGTACTGTATTTTAATTATTTTTCTATAACTTTTATAGCATTACTGTTGACTTTTAGTAGTTGTGGAACACATCCTAATTTTCTCCATAAGACTAAGTATTCACTACAGGGGGTCCCCAACTTACAAACGTCAAACTTACGAACATCCTCCGATATGAACGAGGTCCCATAAGGCCAATTATTTTAAGAATGCGACAGGTACAACAGGGTTCGTAGTATTAACATATGAGAACTAGTTTGCAAGACATGGCTGAACGTCAGATGGGAAGTGATACATCGCCAGCCACATGCCTTGAGGGAGCATTAGTATGCTTTACCCTCACCGCAGTAATGTGCATGATCAAGTGCAAACTGTAGTTTTTTGTTTGCTTATTAACTCTTTCTGCCCTCATCATGGCTCCCAAATGCAAACCTGATGCAAGTGATAGTAGTGCATCCAAGAAAAGGAAAAAATGATGTAATTACCGTTAAACGTTCCAAAAAAGGCCAAACATCCTCCGTCATTGGTAAAGCGTTGGACTTCAGAAAGTCAATGGCCAGAACAATTTTGACAGATATACAGAAAATTCTTGAACAAAACATAAAAGTGGACTATTAATTGAAATGGAAAGATTGTTAGTGATAGGGTACACATTAACAGACAGTGGAAAATTAATGGGGTTGACCAGAATTGGTGTGAGACCATCTATGCCGTACAGGTTACAGGCTGTCATTAAAGAGCAGGGCAGCTGGACTGGCTACTGAATGGATAATTTGGGTGACAGACAATATGTGTTATGCATAGCTTTTATAGTCTAAAGAACATATTGTTTGAATCATTGTTTTACCTTTTTTAACTGTAAATATTTGCAAAGAACTGAGTGTATATAACATTAACTGGGCAAAATTTATGGTTACCGAAATATGTATAACTAATAAGATATAGTCATGCTGATTTTATTTTATTTTCCCCTCCAACCCTAATCAATGGTGTTGTGACCTACTTCTTGTTGTGACACACTTTTATATTAATTGGGTCACTCATATGTCAGTCATACTCCCTTCATGTCATCAATTGTAGGGATCAAGCTAAGGTCACATGCAGTAGACCCTTTGATATGTCCATTATCACGGAGGGTGATAAAGCGGGCTCTTTTGAACCATATTATTCCTCATATTCATGCTTAGTATACTGATTACATTCTAAGGCACAATACAGCTTGGAGGATACTGATATTATCTTTATGAACTCCGAGCTACCAAGACATACATGCTCCATTTTTGCATGATTATCTAATAATAAAGTAACCTTATAATATAAAATAATGTAAAACTTGATTGAGTAAATAGTTTTGTGTATTTATTAAACAAAACAATGACAGCCTTTCCCAGTATTTATTGAGAAATGAAAGTACCAGAGTTCGAATGGCTGTACTAGAGTGCAAGGTGGGCCGTGATTTTGTACCGCTGACTGGTTGAGGGCGTATACATTTGGGAAATATGCACCTAGGACTGTACAAGGTTTCTACTCTATCTAATGGAGAGTGTAGAACAGTAAAAAGTAATGAATTTGGGGAATTTTGATTAATACAAAAGTGATGGACACTACAAACATTCTTGATATTTTAGTCATTATAAATTTAGTGTTGATTCACACACCAGCTTTACATGAAGTATATTAATAGAGTACATTAAATAATCTTAACATTTAGTTTATGCTACATACTGTATATTTGTAAAAGCCTCTTTACAAAGAATATACAGGGGTCCCCAGGTTACGAAAGGGTTCCATTCCTGAGGACGTTCTTAAGTCGGATTTGTATGCAAGTAGTAACACATGCCATGTGCATGTCGTACTTACAGAAAAAAATTTTTAAATCCCACTTTATCAAAACCAAAGTCCTTATTATACAACTAAAATCACTTAAATTAAGACAAAAGAAGAAATACAATGACAAAATACAGTAGGGTCGGGATATATTTTGAGATAGGGGCCAACAATGTTTGCTATACAGGTATACTAAATCGTGATATATAATTACATGTAATCAATGGGGAAAATAGGGTTAGGTTCTGGAGGCCAATAAAAGTGACTAAACTTGACATAAAATGGCAGTCTGAAGTTAGCAGAATATAAATTGCATTGCTGGAATCCTTGCAAGACTGCAAATAATTTGAATATAGACATCATATATTTTGCACAAAGAGATAAAAAATTTAGTCATATGCATTCAAATGTACTAATTAGTACTAAAATATTTATGTCTATTGCAAACTATAGCATGTTTACATTCAAATTAATCACTATCTTACAAGTATTCCAACAATATTAATTAAATTTTTTTAAGTCAATTCTTTGACATTTTATAACAGAAAAACTTAAACTCCCCCTATATGACAGATAAATAAATACCATTAGGCTACCATTGTCCGTGCTCCCGACCCAGCTGTCATAATACAACACCTCCTCCTTCCACTTCGGCAAGATTGAAAGTGGTTTTGGGCTTAAAGTTTTTATCTTATAAAATATCACAGACTTAAGTTAGCAGAATATAAATTGCATTGCTGGAATCCTTGTAAGACAGCGAATAATATATATATATATATATATATATATATATATATATATATATATATATATATATATATATATATATATATATATATATATATATATATATATATATATATATATATATATATAAATATATATATATATATATATATATATATATATATATATATATATATATATATATATATATATATATATATATATATACATATACAGTATTACCCCGCTTTACGCGGTCTCACTTTACGCGGTCTCACTTTACGCGATTTCTCATATACGCGGTGCCTCGCCAGAACCGAACTTTCACTTTCCGCGGTTCATCTACCCATATACGCATGAAGTATAATTTTTTATTTTTTTTATTTAGCTCATAAAATTTACATTGTTGGAATTCTTACAATTTGATGATCATTTTGAATATAAGCATCATAGATTTTGCATTAGACATACAAATTTTAGATATAATGTTTACTCTGAATAAATATGTTATCTTTTTTGCAAAATATATGACATTTGTATTCAAAATATTCCTGGTCTTACAAGGAATCCAGCAATGTCAATTATATTATCCGAACTTTAGTTTGAGGTATTATTTATTAAAATCCAGTGGTTTTCCCCCCAAAATTTCTCAGAGAGGGAAGAGCCAGCAGTGTAGTGTGAGAAGAGGGGGAGGGAGTTGAGTCCATTATTTGAATGGACATTAACTTGGCGACTGTATTTCTCTATTTCTCTTAAGTATTAATTGTGTGCATGTACCATCATAAAATTAAGATGTTATTTTTACTAGAACATAGGTATTGTGTCCGAAAAAGTAGAGTTTGGGGGTCAGGCCAGTCTCTATTGGAATTAATCCCATATGTTCTGTTGTTCACTTAACGCTGTTTTCACTTAACACGGTACCCTGTGGGTTCAATTGACCGCGTTAAGCGGGGTACTACTGTATATTTATTGTATTTATTTATTATTATTTATTTATTATTTATTTTTTATTTAATTTTTTATTATTATTATAAGTATACAGGTGCTCCTCTACTTAAGAACGTTCAACTTACAAACTTTCATAGATACACACATCATCACTGAGGGGGGTTACCTGCCAGAACAGGTGTTTAATGTGGATGAGACTGGATTATTTTGAAGAAAATTCCAGAGAGAACAAACATTACCTAAGAGGAGAAGAGTGAGCCAGGTTTGAAGGCTGTATTAAAGGGTATAGCTGTACTAAATATCCATAATCTTTTCATTTTTTACAATATATTTGGTATCTACAAGAGTGAAGTTGGACTTACAAACAAGCCTCAGGAACATAACTCAATCATAAGTAGAGGAGCACCTGTATACATAAATTACAGTGGAATTGAAAAACATAAGTATAATGGGGGAGCAGTACAACATGGGTTGTACAGTATTAAGGTTAAGCAAGAGGACAGAGCTGTCAGGATTATGTCTAGTTGGCAAATATGTTTATTGCAATGGTAATTTCTTATTTATTTACATGATAATTTCCAATAAAATGGTTTTGATGGTACCTGTACAATAAAAGCAGGTACTGTAAATATAGCAGGTATTACAAGAAATATTAATACTTAGACAATAGATATTTTTTAAGAGATGATTTAAAGGAAGGGAGCGTAGTCTTTGCTTGGATGGGTGGGGGTAAGTTGTTCCGCACCTTCACACCGTGATATTTTATGGAGGTCTGGGACTGAGAGGACCGCATGGGGGGGTGGTCTTAGTAGCTCTGGGTGCCTTAAGTTGTATCTCTGATTATTTCGGGACTGGAAGTAATTATTGTCAAGCAAGTGATTGATAGATTTGTAAACAAAGAGGGCACAGCAGTAGGAGTTAATATCTTCGAATTTTAACATTTTCAGTTTAGCAAATTTTTCGTTTGTGCGATCTGTTTTTTTTTCAAGTAGGTCATTGTCCGTGCAACTCTCTTTTGTGCAGTAACCAGGGATTGTGTTTTTGAAGAGCCAGAGGCCCCCCATAGTGTGTGACAGTGTATCAGGTGTTGGTAAACAAGATCATGATAGACTTCTTTCATTGCTGTGAGAGTGAGTGACTGTCGAGTGTGATACATGATACCTCACTGTTTATTGACTTAACTGTGAATGGCTTGGATGTGGTTTCTCCAGTTAAGTTTGTCATCAACAATAACACCGAGGAATTTAGTATTTTGTTCGCGTTTCAGGACTGTATTACCAAGGTACAGGGGTCCAAGTCTGGGGGTAAGTTTTTCCTTCTGTGAAAGATCGTGTAGTGGGTTTTCTCAAGGTTTAAGGTCAGTTTATTACATATTTACCAGGTCCTGACTTTAGTCAATTCAGTGTTCATAGTTCTCATCAAGGAATGGAGGTCTGAGTTGCTGGCATAGACATTGCTATCGTCTACAAATAAGTTGTATTTTATGAGTGTGCTAGCGTGGACTTTGTCGTTTATGTACAACAAAAACAGTACTGGACCGAGAATGGAACCTTGGAGGACACCATACAAGATTGGCGAGGAGTCAGATTGGTGATTTATACGGTTTTGGGTTTTATGTAAGGTCCCAGGAACATAACCTCACGTAAGTTTTGAGTCTACTGTAAATAAATTTATCGCTATATATTGGAAAATTTTGATAATTTGGGTACCTGTAGTAGTGATGAATTTGAAATATTTCCTGCCCGATTTCCCTCGCAAAAGAAAAATATATACAATATAAAAATATCGCTATACAGTCATGCGCCGGTTAACGTCCTAGATACGTTCTTGGAAACGTGACGTTAACCGAAATGTACGTTGTCCGATCATTACATAAACTTTTTATTTATATTTACGTGTACTGTATGTGGAATACTATATACGTACAAATACACTTTCACTTTTAAATCACTACTGTAATGTGATACAGGTGATTAATTTTTATCTGTTGTGCAAAATACATGACGTTTATATTAAAATTATTCACTGTTTTACATGGATTCCAGCAACGCCAGCAGATGGGGGAGAGAGAGGGTGCGAGGGGGCGTGGGGGGAGGGGAGGTAGTACGTTTGACAGTTGGCACAGGTCCAGGTCTAACGCGTGTATATTTATCAGTTCTTAGGTGACTAAGCTTCTCTCTTATAAAAAGCCAGTGAAATGACCTGGGTGAATATAATTAACATAGCTGGGATTCTTGTAACATACTGATTAATTTGAATATAAACATGCTATAATTTGCACTGGACAAAACAATTTTAGTACCGTAATCAAATTAGTGCATGTGCACTCCAGCTTTGCACTAAGAAATCTATGTAAATCTACCCAAAAATACATTTGAAAAACTTTTTTATAAAATGTACTACAGTACTGTACACTATTGTGCAACAATTTTTATCTCTTGAGGAAAATATATGACGTTTATATTCAAATTATTGGCTGTCTTGCAAGGATTCCAGCAATGCAAATTATAATCTCCTAACTTTAGTCTGAGATATTATATAAGATAAAAACTGTAAGCCTAAAAGCCTGGCTGGGGGGAGGGACTGATGGCTCCGCCACCCAGCGAGGGGTTGGGGGGGTTGAGGTGATAAGTTTGAGGTGAAGGTCTCATTTTAAAATGCCAGTGATATGACCTAGGAGAATAAAAAATTAACATAGCTGGGATTCTTGTAAGATACTTTCATTTGAATAAAACATAGTGTAATTAGCACTAGACACAACAATTTTAATTACACGTAATCAAAATTGGTATGTGCAGTCCAGCTTTGCACTAATTTTATTTTGGTTCTATTTTAGTATGGTGTGTGAATGTAAATGGGTGGCATAAAATAGAAGAAATTTGTGTAAATCTACCCAAAAAGCTGAGTTAGCTTTTTTATAAGAATTACGTGTACACTAATGTACTACATTGTTTATATCTTGAGCATAATATATGGCCTTGCTTATATTCAAGAATTAATCCTCTGTGTTGCAAGGATTTCCAGCAATGCAAATTATATTATCATAACTTTAATTACAAGAGATATTATACTCTAAAATAAACATAAAAAGAAATGCCAATCTTTTGTCTTGAACACGAGGTGGTAGGAAGAGGGAGCAGAATGTCTGGCGTTTGTTTGTTTATTTATTTATTTGAGATAAAGATTTGACAGTTGGGCGCTGAAGGCCTGCCTCGTGTTTTATTGTTCATTACTTAAGAGTATTCGCTCTTCTCATAATTTTCCATCCAAACGACCTGGGTGAATATAACACATTGGAGGATTCTTGTAAGATAATAATTTATTTGAGATGTTTTTTTTTAATTTAAATTTTAATTGTTTATTCCTTGATAGAAAGAAGCGGGATCCTGAATTAACATCACTTGGTACTCCTGTACCATAACACAGAAGCAACTGGCTAGTGTCTGAAGTATACAGTCATCCTTGGTTATCACGCGCCTAATTGTGACCCGCCGATACTTGAAAATTACAGAACCTATAAGTTTATTCTAATTGGTTCAGGCACCCGAAATTTAACCCCCAAGTTTCCCATTTTACGACCATTTAAGACCCACTAAATATATATATATATAATCTTATAAAAGTAAATATCATAAGCACACATAGGCATGCCTAGGTTTTGTACAAAGTGATGAAAAGAATGCGCTTATACTGTAGTCTAAAGCATTGTAGCTATGCTTTTTATTTGGTCCCCCGTCATGAGTCCATTTTCCTCTCATCAGGGCCTGGAGTCCTCGTTTTCCTCTCTTAATCTTTGGAGTGCACAGCTTTACTATTTTTAGTAATGCACAGATTTTGAAGTTGCTAATTGCAGCACACAGTGTTGAAACGCTAGATATGTCTGATTACAGCAAAATGTGTTGTCAATTTAGCAGGTGAAAAGATTTTATCATAATAGATGTGGTTAACATTTCACCTGTGGGCCGTCTTGAAAGCAGGCAGGAAGCATATTCCTTTTAACACCTGTCATCTGACAGTATCAGGAGATCACTTCGATGTCTCCGTCAGGGGTAGATGGAGTGGTGGTCAACCCAGGCGTCATGTGTGTTTTTTTTTGTTTTTGGGGGAGGGTTAGACACACACGATATAGCGACGACGTTAACCGGTGCATGACTGTATATAGGAAAATGTTGATAAATTTGGCAGCCGCCATATAAAAAACTCGTTATATGAAGTCGCTATATATCCCTAACCCTACTGTACAGTAAATGAAGGTAAAAATTAAGTCATCAGGTAAATAAAATACAGTACAGTAAATTTCAAGTTTTACCTTGTTCGTAGGGCTTTAAGTCAAGGACCCCATGTATATATGAAGTTATGCACATTCTTTAACATAAGCTGTAGGTATTTAATTTCTCTTTTTTATTATTTTGTAATTTCTTAATTGTAAATTTGCATTAACAGGCTGATCAGCACATTCCACATTGGTCGGGGCAGAGCACATAACTCCTACATGGGACGGATGGTGACACTATGTTCATCCCTTGCTCTTGTACACTTACTATCCAACCATCCTGGAGATCTTACACAGGTAATGTGATTTTTCCTGTTATGGAAGTTCAAGACATTTTTACATTGTCACATTTTAGTGAGTGGTTGTTTGTACTGTATTGTTAACCTATATTAGTTTTTATAACTATAATTTACTAGATTTTAAGTAGAAATATAAACTCCAGCAAATTGTGAACAAAGTTTACATAGCATTCTTAGGAGGATTTTTATAGTTAACATGATTCAACAAAACAAAACACCATTGATCCCTTTCACTGGAGCACTGTCCTGGCTAGGATTCTGATGTGTTCCAACAGTACTCTGTCCATTCAGAGTATGAAGTATGAAGGTTGTTGTTCTTGGGTTCAGATGCAGAAAATTCAAGATCTTGAAACAAAAAAGAAAGTGGTGACAATAGGTGGAAAATTTGATGTGATGACCCTACTAATGTTCTTTCTACCTAATACTGTGTTCACCTCAAGCTCACAACTGGACCAAATCAAAGCAGGCTTGTGAATGGTCGAGTCATGCTGGCTGAATATGTGCAGGATGGTGAAATAACAGGATATGCCACTGATCGTTTTAAGTTTTTTTTCACTTTAAGTTATTTATGTTATTTATGCGTTTCACATGCTAATTTTAGCCAGTCATCTGCATTAATTAAATCTGCTTTAGGCACTACTTTCCAAGTTCATGTGAATGGCATATAGTTTTCATATATAAAGACAATAAAGAGTGGTGAATTTCACATCTTAGAAGGTTTTTTTGCTTTTTGAGAAAGAAAGAGATTAAACATGGTCAAAGAGTGGTTGAAGTGCATGATGTACGGGGTACCAAACAGTGATTATCCCCCTTCCCACCCACTGCACAGATGAAACTGATGGTGATACAAAAAACAAAATGTGGCATCTTTCAGACAGTTTAATTCTACGTATATACAAAATAACTCAATATTTGATGTTGCTTCTATGTGCATGGTGGACAGTTTCAAGTCACCAAGGGTAGAAGGTAAGGAAAGTGATACGACGACCAATTTATCTGCCAGAGAATTAGGCCTATTGTCTTTGGATTAGGGTAGATTCGGTCAACAAGTGATAGCAGACTCGAGAGGCCACAGGCCCCAAAAGTTATTTATGGTAAATGTCTAAAAAAATTATCTGAGATTAGCACTTATTGTAAAAACAGAACTTTCACTATTTCTGGACATACAGTACACTCTCGATTTAACAGAATCCGATATAATGAACTCTCAATTTAGCAGAAGGAATTTCTGTTAATTTTCACTCTCATTGACTGAGAGAGGCTTATATACAATGGGTGACCTTACATAACATCAGGTTAAGTCATTAAAGTTGGATCCACTATTCCACACACCACCTCCACTACTAACAAAAGAAGAGCTTTACAAAAATGGGTGACATAACAACAGGTCAGGTCAAAAACATGAGACCCACTAATCATCTACCCTACATCCAGCTCATATGCTTTCAAAGCATTTTTAACCTTAGGCTGGTTATTATACACATTAATACCCCAACACCACAACATCACACACACAACATCTAGAGTTTAAAGTCTTGTGTTAGACACTGTGAGTTGGAGGGAGGGAGGTAGGCAGTGAGGGAGGGAGGGATGCTGGCTAGTGTATGTTTTATCATTGATAATATAAAATATTAAACACTATAGGAAAAAAAACATTTTACGACCCTCCTTTCACCACTTACCAAGCTTCTACCACTGGTTACCACCAGCCAGGGTCATATATACAGAAGCAGTAGATATCTCACAAGTGTTGTTGAATTACCACTGGCTGTCCCTCTAATCTCCGGTAATTTCCTGACGATCGGTATCAATGTACAGACAGACAATGGGCAGGTCGATTTCTACCAGGTCACAGAAACACACTTGTACACTGTAGTCACCTTTAATAGTCACTAATTCTTCACAACACTGTTCACAGGGTAATTGTTTCACAGCTGGACTTCACACTTCAAATATATAGTCAGCACACTACCACTGTACAATTCCTTACTCTTTTCACTTTATATTGGTCACAACAATTCCATAATATACAGTAATATCTTCGTTAGCCGGAATCCCTCAAACCCGGAAATCTTCGATAGCCGGAATTGAAATTTGCTCGGAAAATCATTCCCAAAGTCGGAATTTTCCAAAATTTTCTGGCTCTGGGAACAAATTTTCCGAGGTTGAAAATGTCTTCAATAAAGATGAAAAATTAAAATATTTTTCGGGGACCCGACCTGACTCAATGTCAGGTGGAGGTAGGGTGAGGGATTAATGGTCTCATATTACTGACCTTCTGATGGCATGTCAGGTCACCCTTTCTTGGTGGGATTAGTGGGTCTCATGACCTGAAGATGTCTTGAATAAACACGAAACCTAATGTATTTTTAGGGAGATTGTTATAAGTATACAGTATAGTCTGCATTCTGCGGTCAATTGATCCCGTGGAGACCCGCGTAAAAAAGCGAAAGCGTAAATGAAATAATAGAACATATGGGATTAATTGGAAATAGAAGACTGGGCGACCCCCAAACACCACTTTTTCCGAAACAATTCATTGCATTTTAGTATAAATAGTATCTTAATTTTATGATGGTATGCACACACACATAATATTGAAGAGAAATATCAGTAAAGAGAATAATATACTGTACCAGGTAAAAAGAAAATCAAGGTTTAACACTTACGTTAGTAGAAGATGGAGTCGACATCACGAGGATGGGGGGCTGGTTGATTGCGTTTAGCAGAGGGCAGATTAGTAGCCCCCTCAGGTGAAATCACCATCACTATCCACCATAGTTGTCAGGGCCTCCTAACAAGCCCTCAAAGTCACCATCACTGTCATTATCACTGGCTTGGGCTGGCTGTGGTAGGTTGCGGGCAGAAAGTGGTGCTTTTCTGACAGCTGGAGTGTTGATGTGGTCATGATACATCTGGATGTACTGACTCCATACTTTGGTCTAGAAGGTTATTGAAGACTTCATACCGGTGATTGACATGGTCTTTTGAAAGAAGGTGAGCTTTAGTTTTCTCCAGCAAACTCGATGGCATCCTTTACATCATCATAAGTTAACTTCTGTTCTCTTGCTGCCTCACCTGCCTCCTCACTGACGTCATCGTCTTCCAACATCTCGTCGGCAGTCACCTCAGGATTTCAGTTACCTCCATGATGTCGTCGTTGGTATTGGTCTCAGCGGAGAAATACTGCAACTGTAACACTCTGTGCGGCTTCTCTTGCAAGGTCCTGCTACTGCAACAGACTAGACCTCACCAGCCACAGGTTGACTCTGCCCACACTGGGATACCCTGCAACACATGCACTTACCCGGCGTGACGAATCGTTGCTTACAGACAGTTCCCCCATGCCACCAAAAGAAATCAACAGCTTTGCTTCGTTAAGCAATTTCCAAAACTGTTTAACTTCACTTCATACTCCGCCAACTCTTGTTCTGCATCCTCGTTGTAAATGCGCTCTACGCTATCATGCCACTCAGAAGATTCACACTTAACTCATCCTTAGTGTTGGTACAGTCGTTCAGGAGCTTAAACTTCTTTAAAGAATGCAGCATAGCGTTGCATATCAACTCCTGGTCCATAAGGCTGGATTAACGGCGTAGTGTTGGGAGGAAGGAAGGCCACTTTTACACTGGGGTAGCGATCTAACAGTAGGGGCGAGTGTCATGGTGCGTTGTCAACAACAACAAAATGTTAGATAGCTGCATTATTTTTGCGAACAGAATTTCTTCCGTCGTGCTTGAAACGATCGTCAAACCAGAAGAGGACAGACCAGTGAATATATCACGCCTTCGTGAGGTTAGCCAGTGGACAGTTAGCTTGGTCATGTCCATGTTCTTGTAGGCTTGCGGCTTCACGGACTCTGTGGATCACCGACAACTTGAGCTTCAGGTACGGGAGGCATTGGTGGTAAACAGAATGATCTTGATCCTTCTGCAATTTCGACCCTGACGCTTGCTGTGAACTTGACAACAAAGCTCTTGGAAAGTATTTTTTCAAAACAGACCCGGATTCATCATGTTGAACACCTGGTTGCTGGTGTACTGTCCTCCTTCATAACTTCTGCGTCGAATGGAGGAAAAATCCATGGCGGCAACCGCAGTCAGCACTGGCTCCTTCACCAACAATGTTAATGTTGGTGATCTTATTCGATTTTCTTAAACCCTTGCAGCCACCAGGAAGCAGTAGGAGTTTGGGCTCTGCAATTCCCCATCTTGCTACTTCAGTAGTACAGTTCACAAAAGCGTAGTCCTGCTGCCTGCGTGTAGAGCCACCATGTTCAGTCTTGCTGTGAATTCGTAGCTCACCAGTAAGTTCTCAGTCTTGAGCAGCATATTCTGACAATACTTCACCATTGAAGCACCTGCAAACTTTGTGATGCTCATGTGTTCTTTAATCTTGGCAGCATCCTTCTTGATAAATCGGATGTGGGTCGTTCACGCCATGCTGGCGCCAAATCAACTTGTCGTTCCTTTCTCTAAATCTTGCACGATCTGATACTTAACTCTGTAACTTAGGAGCACGTCGTATCTTCTTGGGCTTAGAGTGGCTCGGTCCAGAATGCGTCGAGGTTTTTCTGGGTGGTAGAGGTCCGGCGGATGCCATTGTTGAACAGATTAGCTACAACAAGAGAACAGTATACTACGGTGACCAGAACAATAAGACTGGCGTGGCTGGGTCAGTAAGCTTCCCTCCGTGCCAGTCCGTCATATAACGATAGACCAATCACAGCTAAGCGGCTGAAGTAGATAAATTGGCCTAATCACGGTCCGATCGTCATGGCGTCAGCGATAACGCAACAGCGACATACTGTAAACCCTTTCCGCCGCTTCGCGTATTATGGTCAGAATGGACGTGAATAAAAAATGGCGGCGTCTGGACCTCAACCGCTCTCCGTAAATGACCAAATTTGCAGCGTAATTAAAGCATTTTTCATTCTGGCAAGGCACGTGTAAAGCTGACCGTCACGAAACAAAAACCACGTAAATGCGGGCTATGGAGGTATAAGTGAGCAAAGTTGTATCCCTTCAACATTGCATTACATAACATTTTAAAATATGGAGTGAGAAAGCAGAAAGGTGTGGGTGATTAGAGAGATGGAGTGGAAAGGAGTGGTAATGATGCACCAGTGTTGCTGAGCGATAAGCTCCTCAACACTGATTAATTAATTCGCCTCCATGCAGTCACACAACAAGACCCTTACTGGATGCTTGTTGTCTTAATTCCTGTGTGTGTGTGTGTGTGTGTGTGTGTGTGTGTGTGTGTGTGTGTGTGTGTGTGCGCTGCGGTGCTACGTGCATGCGCGCAAGTATGCTAAGGTAAGGCAAGCGTGTGTGTGAAGCATATTGTAGGATTTGAAGAAGAAGAGTTTGTTCAGGAGTCAGGCTGTGAGGTGACATGCCAAGACACTTACACAGCACACTCAATAACAGCACTACTAAACATTGTCTTATAAAATTTTACATTATAATTTTTCTTTTAAAATTAATTGATACATGATGGCTCGGCAGGGCTAATTTTGCACTTAAACAACTGATCAATGAATATACCAGGACATATTGAGACTCATTATACATTAGTGATGTCACAAAGCTTTGAAACTGCAACCAAAACTTCTGAGCAACCACATAAATTATCACAACCTGTGCTCAAATGTACTAAGTTAATTACTAAAATTATTATGTATGGTGCAAAGTAAGGGAAGTTTATGCTCAAATTAATCACTATCTTACAAGAATTCCAGCAATGCAAGTTATATTCTCCCAAGTCAAGTCAGTGTCATTTTATAATAAAAAAATATAACCCCTCTGCCTTTCATAATCCTTGAGTATGTGTTAATCTGCCCTCTTGGCTGTGAACACCCCTCCCCCCTCCTCCCTCGTCCCAGCCCAAATGACTAGTAAGCTCATAAGTGGTGAATATGATAGTAAAAGAGACATCTTCAGGTCATAAGACCCACTAATTCCCGTGTGTGTGTGTGTGTGTTTATTGAAAGAGCATGGCAGCTGGAAGGCTGGAAATATACAGTTACATAATTGGGGAATGGGTCTCTTGATTGACAAATAATATACAAGTAACATATGTGATACAAATATGTTATATAATAACTAGGAGGGGAGAAGGTCATACCACGGGGCATTTCAATATAGTGACAGTGCAAAAGGGTAAGATTGACTGGGAGTGAATACACTGGTTGATTACAAGTTATTGATAATTTTTACATTGTTGAACTGGGCTGCTCTTATAGCGATCAGTACGTGCTTGTATGGGCTGGATGCGGTTGTAGTGTCGAACAGCAATTTGTGGATGAGGGATCTCAGGTGGTAGTAGGAGCCGGTGTCGAGGATGGTGCAGAAGCTTCTCACCAAATTTGCAGATGAGGTCGTGGTGATGGTCAGAGAGAGCCGAGAGGGTCAGTGTGTTGAGCGCTTCTTGATGTGTGGAGTAGGAAGGGGAAAGAATAATTTGGCATGCCTTCTTTTGCACTTTTTTTAGGTGTTTACATTGTGTGGCATTTATGGGGTGTGCGTGTGTGTGTGTAAATAATAATAATTAACAGTTTATTGAGAAAGTTCTGCAACTAAGGCTGAAAATATACAATAGACAAAATGACTAATTGCATACAAAGACATGGGGTGGGTGGGTCATTTAACAAGAGATTTCATTACTGAAAGGTGAATGAATATGAATTGAACATACAAATTATTATAGTTTGCAGCTGATGGTTCGAGCAGGTCTCTTGCCATACTGTGTGAGGTCACATAGGCCTCGTGGTTCAGTAACTCGTCCTCGGGTGTTGATATGAAGGACCTCACGTGGTCATGGAGGCACTGGATGGTGTGATGTTCACGTGGTGCAGTAACTCGTCCATAGGTGTTGATATGAAGGACCTCACGTGGTCATGAGACACCATGTGGTGTGGGGTGGTGTCACAATGCCTCACTCTGCTGGGTGGTGTTGTGTTATCTCGTAGTCAGGTGTGAAGCAATCCCACTGTTGTTCCCATGGTTGACTCATTAGCACCTCCTGGTCAGAAGATGGGGGTCAGTTCCCAGAGTGTGCTTATCTCAGTGGTGGGTCACTGCTGTCACCGGTACTGTCTAGTGGTGAATTCACTGGCTTAAACACTGTTTATTACTGTTCACCACTGATCCCACTTTTAACGAAACGTAATTATCACTTTTGATTATGTTGATATCCCGGTGGTGAGGATGGGTCAGGGGGAGAGAGACTTAGCTGCTCAGCAGCGCCTGGTAGGTCTTGACCCTCTGGTGGTCAAGGATGTAGTGTGTGTGTGGTACAAAATAAAGGAGGTTTATACTCAGATGAATCGCTATCTTACAAGAATTCCAGCATTGCAAGTTATATTCAGTGACATTTTATAAGTGTTAATCTTTCCTCCGTTTGTTGTGAACTAGGAAGAGGTTGAAGGGTCCATGGGGGGGGGTAAAGTGACCACACCATCCCCCCCCCCTCCCCCAAAGGGTCATCTCACTATTTGTCTAAAGCACTGACTCTTTCATGATACAATAATATTTATTTGTTTATCATTAATTAGTACAGATACATTACTGTAATAATCTGTACTTATTAATAAAACGTCACCTTCCTGTCCACCTCCTGCTTGGGTATTCAAGCTAGGCGTCGCATTCTGGATTGAACAAAAAGACGTTTTTTTCTAAAAACCAGTTTTTGTGATATAGTCCAGAATGCAACACCGACAACCCACCCATCTCCACCCCTCGAGAGTTGACTTTTGTTTCCTGCTCGCTCTAAGGCAAGAGATGACGGTGGCAGTGCATGTGATGGAGGGTGCGGGAGGGGGTTTTGAGAATTTCAATTAAATGCCAGGTAGTGACGTGTCTTCCTAATATTACTTATTAAGTAATTATTAGATGTTTTAGTTGCCTGTATGTTGGCCTGGCGAGTTATTGCTAGGCATTAACGTCGCATTCTGGATTGAAAAAAAAAAAGAGATGGATTGGGACCGCCAACATATATGTGCGCATTTAAGGATACCGCGTCATTTATCTTTATAATAATATGTACAAAAGATTCATTATTGTTTATTACTGAATATGTATTTGATTGAATTAATCTTTATGCAGGTACTCCTCGACTTACGACAACCCGGACATACGACCGCCGTAGTCGTATAAAATAATTTTCAAATTACGTATTTCCTAGTACAGTCGGCCCTTAACATACTCGGGGGTTAGGTAACAGAGATACCCGTGAATGTTAAAAATCCGTGTACTTTTGCTGCCCCCCCCCCTAAAAAGTCCCTGCCCCCCATGTCCTTATTTACCGTATATACCTGTGTGTAGTTCGAGTTTTTAAGACCAAATTATTTGGCAAAAAATTGGGGGTCGACCTCTAAACGGGTAATAGTTTCGTTAGGTTGAAAAATATTTACCAGTAACTACCAGTAAACAATGGAAACGACGCACCAACGCACCACCAGCTGTGAGTGTCGGTACAGTTGCCAGGGCAGATCTCTTGCGTCATCATAGCAAGCCCAAAGTAGCCAAATGCATGGTATGGTATACCGTACACAGAACGATGTAAAACAAACTTCATTTTTTAAAGTTTATTTATAGACACTGTACATAAATTTTTGTTCATTACATTTGAAACATCAATCTTTGTTAATTTAATTTGAAACAAAAGAAAACTACGATACCGTATTTTCATTAAAATATTACATCACAAGTATATTTTACCTTAACTGTGACTGAATGAATATATTTTCAGAAATAAATATGGAAATGTAATATTTTGGCTGAAATGACGTACATATTACAGTGGAAAGTGGGATAAAATCAGGACGAAAACAATGAATTTCGCTTTCTTTCGTTGTTCGAAAGATTTGACCGTAATCGCTTTTCGAATGGTTTTCAGTTAAAAAACTGTTGTACCGTACTGTATTACAATAATATTCTATCCTATCATTAGCCTCATAATCCCACAACTGAAAACCATTCGAAAAGCTATTACTGTAACATCTTTTGAACGAAAGAAAGCGAAAGTCATTGCTTTCGTCACAATTTTATCCCACTTTCTACTGTAATACGTACGTCATTTCAGCAAAAATATTACATTTCCATATTCTCAGAAATAAATAGTAGTTTTGTTGAAACATAATGTACAGTATTTAATATTAAAATGTACTGGCTGGCATCTCCACTCGTCCCTGCTCCCGCCAGTCACCACTCCTCCCCACTCTATCCCTCCGCCTCCTCCACATCGTCACTACTGTTGTATTACAATAATATTCTATCCTAATTCACTTGAATAAATAATACGATACCATATTTCTGAATATTTTCATTAAAATCCATCAAAATCATTTTCCTTGTCATCATCTTAAGCACCAAACAGCTACCCCCAGTCTTCTCCTTGAACAGGGCTAGAGGGTACGTGTTTTTCGAATCGTTTTCAGTTAAAAAAATGTTACATCACATGTATATTTTACCTAAACTGCGCCTGAATGAATATATTCTCAGAAATAAATAGTAGTTTTGCTAAAACGTGATGTATTTCAATGTAAAATAGGATAAAATACATGACGAAAACAAAAGACTTTACCTAGCCTTCCGATGTTCAAGAGATGTTACTCGTTTTTTTTAATAGTTTTCGGTTAAAATACTGTTATATTACAATGATATTCTATTCATACTGTGCTTGATATACTACATTCACGGAAATGTAATATTTTTGCTGAAATGACGTATGTATTACAGTGGAAAGTGGGATAAAATCGTTACGAAAACAATGACTTTCGCTTTCTTTCATTCAAAAGATGTTACCGTAATCGCTTTTCGAATGGTTTTCAGTTAAAAAAACTGTTGCATCACAAGTGAATTAGGATGGAATATTGTAATACAACAGTTTTTTTAACTGAAAACCATTCGAAAAGCGATTACTGTAACATCTTTTGAACGAAAGAAAGCGAAAGTCATTGCTTTCGTCACTTTCCACTGTGATACGTACTTCATTCAGCAAAAATATTACATTTCCATATTCTCAGAAATAAATAGTAGTTTTGCTGAAATGTAATGTATTTCAATGTAAATTAGGATAAACTACATGAAAACAAAAGACTTTACCTAACCTTCCGATGTTCAAGATATGTTACTCGTTTTTTTAATAGTTTTCGGTTAAAATACTGTTATATTAGTGATATTCTATTCATACTGTGCTTGATATAATACATTCACGGAATTGTAATATTTTTGCAACTACAATTCTGATGTCAACATAAGCGTGGCTACAGAGAGACTGACTGAGTGAGGGAGAGCTATGTGTGTGTGTGTGAGGTTGCGGGAGCGGGCGGTGTCCTGTGTTCGGTGCCGCACGCGAGTTGAATGGCGCACGATTTGAATGTACTTCAATTACTTCAATGTACAGAATATTCCTCCGGCGGGGCAATCCGCGTATTTGCAAATCCGTGTATGCTAAACCCGCGTATGTTAAGGGCCGACTGTACCGAAACTTTTCCGTCCCGTACGACAGCGTGGGCTGGGCCTCCTCGTGGTGTACAGCATCCACGCCGTAGCCCACTCAGTTGGTATTTGACCGTCGTTGTTGTTAGTGATTGCGCTGTGTACTGACAAAATTTTTGTTTGTAATTCCCAATAAATTGGCTGGCAAGCATAAAAGTGAGAGTTCTTGTGGCGCTGATAAGAAAAGGAGACAGTCAATTACTTTTGAGATGAAAATTAAAATAATAATGCAATATGAAAATGGAAAAACGGTAGCAACCATTTCAAGCAACCTTGGCTTCTCTCACTCGACGATGTCAACAATTTTGAAGGACAAGGCAGAGGCATTTGCTACTGTTAATGAGGGGATGCAAATGTTTGAAGAAATGGATAAAAATGTTGAGCCTTTTGCAAAAGCTGACAGAATGAACCAAGATGCACTTGCTTGCTACAGGTAGATTTACAATGAAAAGAAAAGGCAAACAGTGTAGTCTAAATTGGACATATATTTTAAGTAGTTCCCCACTGCTGTATCCTCACGCCCCACCACTGCTGCCTCTTCAATCCCGAAAGATGATCCAATACCTTCAACAAGCAAGTGTGTTAGCCTGTCTGAAGAAAGCGAAATTGATGACCCACCCAGCCCTGTCTCCTCCTCTGCTTCATCCAATTAATGTAATCTCCATGTTTAATTAAAAAAATTATTGAGGCCCCGTGTGCATTCAGCTGACTTCATTAAAGGTAGGTGCACAGTAACACTTTATTCATTTTTCATTATTGATTACTTTTACTGTACCGTATTTCATTTTAGAATTTCTGTGTATTATTTTCGCATTTTCGACTTACGACCAATTCGACTTATGACCTGGTCGTCGGTCCAGAACCCTGTTGTAAGTCGAGGAGAGACTGCATATGCGAAATGAACAATACAATTCATTAATAATATGTAGAGTGTTAAAACACACAAGGGGATAAGAGACGGCATTGTTGTCAGTGTTTACACCCATAATGTCAGTTATTCACCTAAAACTGAAGAAAATAAGACCCTGGTTGTTGTTGTAGTTAAATTAATGTAAAAAAAAAATTAATTAATCTTATTTAATGTACAGTGGAAGTAACCACTGATATTAAGGAAAAAGTGAGACTGATAGTGGAACGCCAATGTATACATGCGCACTCAAGGAAACAGTCATTTATCTTAAGAATACGTACAAAAGATTCATTATTGTTTATTACTGAATATGTATTTCATTGAATTAATGTTTATATATGTGGAATAAACAATGCAATTCATTAATAATATGTAGAATATTAAAACACACACGAGGAGACAAGACGGCATTGTTTTCGTGAGTGACGATGGTTCTACATAAGAAACTGAAGGAAATAAGACCCTGGTTGTAGCTGTAGTGAACTTAATTTAAAAAAATTGAATACCTGTATGCATGTTATATAATGTTCATAAATGGAACACTAGAAGTAGCTGACCACTAATGGTAAAGAAATAATGCGAGACGATTGGGAACGACAACGTATGAACAGTACAGTGGTCCCTCGGTTAACGAACACAATTCGTTCCAGAAGGTTGTTCGTTTACCGAAAATTTCGTTAACCGAAA
Source organism: Homarus americanus (assembly GCF_018991925.1). Taxonomy (NCBI): domain Eukaryota; kingdom Metazoa; phylum Arthropoda; class Malacostraca; order Decapoda; family Nephropidae; genus Homarus; species Homarus americanus. The sequence continues at coordinate 302,623 of NW_024750875.1, forward strand.
CCATTGTTTCATTGGGTTTTTGGTTAATTGGTTCCAGCTCACCGAAAATTACCTTAAGTAAAAAAAAAATGCATTTAAGTACACTTACTTTGGGGTGTGTATGTAGAAGGCTCCTGGATGATGATGCTGATGTGAATTTTAAGTGGGAGGTGGAGGAGGAGAAGGAAGTGGGGGTGGAGGAGAAGCATTTTACTGCTTCTTGGAAGGGGAGTCACCTTCCACGAAAATTTCAGGAACCTCTGGACTGACAGATTCTCCAGCAGGAATATCCTCTCTCGTTCTTGAAGTGGAAGGCTGAGGGGTAGCATTTGTTTCCCGATGCCTTTTAGTAAAGAAACTGTCAATTTTGGGTTGTGGGGCATTTCTCCTCCTCATCATTAACTGATGTTTGAAGGAGACCACTCTGTCCTCAACATTACACAAAATAGGTTCTGTTGTTTCCACATCTGGGTGCCTTGAAGCCAGTTTCCTGAACTTCTCCCAGTGGTGAACAACATCTTTCAAATCTGAAGTTGACATATGGTCATCACTTTCCTTTCCCTCCTCACCACTGTCAGCCTCTAACACCCAGTTGCTGCAAGTCTTCAGGAGTAAGTTCCTGCTCATGAGACATCACAAACTCTTCCACATCATCCTCCTCCACTTCAAGGCCCAATGACTGACCAATGGACACAATCTCCTGGTCCAACTCTGCTTCTTCCTCAAATCCCTCAAAATCATGGACTGCTGATGGCCACAGTGTTTTCCATGCAGAATTGAGGGATCTAATAAGACTTCTTGCCATGATGACACATTCAATTTTACAGCCTCCAGGATGTTGAATTGTGTCTTCCAGAACTGTTTCAGTGTTATTTCAGGATCAGTGGAAGTTGCCTGATAACACCTCCTGAACATTTTCTTCATGTACAGCTTCTTGAAGTTGCTGATCACATTCTGGTCCATTGGCTGCATGATTGATGTACAGTAGTGTTGGGAGGCAAAAACAACACTTTGACAAAGTCAAATTGAGCCTCCAAAGTGCTGGCAAGTTCAGGGTCATGAACAGGGGCATTATCCATAAGGAGAAGAGCCTTTAAAGGGAGTTTATTGGTGGTTAGGTAGCTCTTGACAGAAGGACAAAACACCTCAACAGCTCATTCATTAAAGAGCTGTCTTGTCACCCATGCCTTGCCGTTGGAATTCCAATAAACTCCAAGCTTTCCTCTTACCACTTTTTGTTGTTTGAACACCCTGGGGATCTCAGAGTGGTAGACAAGCATAGGCTTCAGTCTGAAATCCCCTGAAGCATTGGCACCAAGCAATAGAGTGAGATGGTCTTTCATGGGTTTATGCCCAGGTAAAGAGACTTCATCTCTGGTGATGAATGTTCTTTTGGGCATTTTCTTCCAAAACAGCCCAGTTTCGTCCACATTGAACACTTGCTGTGGAAGATAATTTTCTTCATCCGCCAGTTTGTTAAAGTCCACTACAAACTTTGCTGCTCCTTCTTTATCTGCACTTGCAGCCTCACCATGCCTAATAACACTGAAAATGTCACTTCTTTCTTAAATTTTTCAAACCAGCCCTTGCTTGCCCAAAAATCTTCGAACTCTGTGCCAGAAGAACCTGGTTGATCTTCCTTTAAATGTTATCTACCTGGCTTTTTCACAAATAAATTCTGTAGAAACTGAATCACCTTTCATTTGCTTTTCCCTGATCCAAATGAGAAGTAACCTCTCTGTTTCTGATATCAATGATCTACCTTTAAACAGTCTGGTAGATTTCTCTCTCACTTTCACTTCTTTGAACTTGTCTTTCTGTGCAAGAATTGTCGACACAGTTGATGCCGACATGCCATAGTCTTTACTAAGCACATATGTTCTAATGCCCTGTTCATGTTTCTTTATGATTTCCTGCTTTACCTGGATTGAAATAACTTTTCTCGATTTTGTTGGAGCCATGCTGGATTCGATTTCAACACTGAAATTTTAAGTTTTATTGCTGTAAATAAAGAAATTTTTCTTTAAACAAACACTGCACTGCTCTCTATATTATCAATATGTAAAATATATTTCAAAATGACCAATAATTTGACTGGAAACACAGAAAAAAAGCATTTATGTTGAAGAGTCTCAAACAAGATGTTCCTTCCTCTGAACCGATAAACAAACTGACGCCAAGCTTGGTGTGTTCAGTGTCTGTTTGGCGCGCAAAAACTAGTTTCCTGTACTTCAATTATGTTCAATAATTGTTAAAATGACTAAAAAATTTAATATAAAATTTTTAAAATTCTTGAATAGCACAACCTTTTTGACATTTACTAAATTGGTAATGAATTTAAGCCCTAAAACCAATTACTGTATCGGCGGACTAATACTACAGCTGGTGAGCAGCCAAATGCAAGCGAAAACATGTTGGGAAAAATTCGCAAGGAATTCGTTAACCGAAGTGAAGAATCTTATGGAAGGTAATTCGTTAACCGAGGCGTTCATTAACCAAGGGATCACTGTAAGTGCGTACATGTGAAAACTTATCATCATTTCTCTACATATGAATATGAAAGCAACACTTAATTACTGTTCAAATATGTTTTAATTAATATTTATGAATGTAAAACAGAAATTCTACTCACCAATGGTGGTAAAGTCTAAAACATAAGGACAGCCAATGAATATTGTGCGAGTTTTTACTCAGCTGACGAAGTCATCAGGTTCAACTCAGGCTGAAGCTGTAGCTTTCCATAAAGCTGTTGCTGAAACTGTTACCGAACCTGAAGCTGCTTATGATGTTGAATTTGATGGTGTAGCTGAAGTTGATGGTTTAGGCTTTCGAATAATAAAGCTGTCGAAAGAACCTTGCATAGCTGCTTTCTTTTCTCATTATACATCTTTATGTAAAGGTCATTTGCGTTTATTTAAATTTTAAGGCTTTGTTCTGTTAATGGATCCACTTCAGAAAATATGTTCATTGCTTGCTCCATATAATATCCACAGACCTCTCACCTTTTTCATATCGTTTTAACACATCTAGTTTCTCTGCTAAGCTTATACACTTTCTATTAGCCTTTGAAACAACACTACCATCACTTGCTCTCTTGTTCATGTTTAATAGGGATGCAAAAATGCTGTAAGAAACTTGAGAAAGTTTTTCTCCTGTTCCTGTTCCAGATGCGTGAAAACAAAAGGCCCGCCAAGCTCCGACTGTTGTTTACCACTCATTAACCAGGCAGCTTCTTTGCGCAAGGCGCTTTTCATTTTTTTACAGTAATTTTTATTTTATTTTTATAATACTTATTGGGATTTAGTTATTATTTTTATGAAAATGTAATTTTATTTAATTTTTATTTGGTCATAAATACGAATGAAATAAGGACATAAATTGAATTGGGTCCTAAATTAACTAGGGTCTTAAATATGAAAAGTTGTTGGTCCAACTGTTGTTATCAGAGGCTTTTCTGTATATTGTATTTACATGCACAAAATCATGTTTTCCCCTACAAAACTAGTTTAAAATCACTTTCAATAATTGTATGATGAAACATAACTTAAAAAAAAATCCACAAAATATCCTTGTAAAATAGGGTGTGTCTTATGCGGTGGTGCGTCTTATACGCCGACAAATACGGTATATTTATACAGTACTCGTATATATATTTTCTTGATACCTTGCTTTATTTTATCGCAATAAATGGTTTCTGTCAAATTGAAATAAATTTTCCCTTTACTGTATTCTCAGGGCAAATTAATAATTATTTCTTGCATTTACTTCTGTTATTAAATATTTAAATTGCAGGTTATATATGATGAATTTACACCATAAGAACGCTGATCAAACAAGAATGTAAAAATGAATCTATCTATATAAAACAAAGAAGTATGTCTGTTTGTATGTTTGTGTGTGTTTTTTTTGTTTGTGTGTCCGCACAAGAATCTTGGAAACTACTTTACCGATCTGTAGTGATGATGGATGGTGTTTTATGTAGTGATGATGGATGGTGGTATATGTAGTGATGATGGATGATGTTATATGTAGTGATGATGGATGGTGTTTTATGTAGTGATGATGGATGGTGGTATATGTAGTGATGATGGATGTTGTTATATGTAGTGATGATGGATGGTGGTATATGTAGTGATGATGGATGTTGTTATATGTGGTGATGATGGGTGGTGTTATATGTAGTGATGATTACACAATAAAATAATAACAGTTTAATGCTAAAAATATATACTTTGCTGTACCGTTGTAGTGAAAAACATGGTGGAACTTACATACACCGTTAATGAACTATTGATGGAAGAAGAAGTTTTGGGGACTGAACAGTGAGACAATGTGGAGCCTCCCGGAGGATGGCGTCCTACCGTTGCCTAGCGTGATTCTGCTAGTTTATAATAAAAACAAGTCCAAAGCTGGCTGACACAGTGATGCCAGATCCCCCCTACCTCCCACCCATTATTTTTCCTCCATTGTTCATGGACCTCATTAGGCATGAACTAAATCTGATTGCTCCAATAAATTCCCTGAGCAAATCTTTTTCATTTTATTGGAGATTATTATAATTTTACTCATTTTTTAAAACCCTAATGTTTCCCTGTCAGAGTAAATAGTCTTTAAAAAGCATATTATTGTTTAAGGGTTAATTAATTGCATCTTATTAACAAAATATTAATTCTGTGATCATAGTGAATCTAAAGGGATGTTTCAAATTTCTTCAGGATATTACTACCTGGTCAAGTGAAGAGGGCTTCTTGGACTGGTCATGGTTAGTCTCATTGTGGGTGTATCGTGACCCCAGTGTGACGAGTACAGGACTTATGATAGCTGCTGCTTTAACCACCCAAGCCCGTGGGCTGAGCCTTCTCCACAACAGTCTTACCCAGGTCTCAGGGGGAGTGTGGGGAGCTGCTTTAAGGTATGTATTCTCTTAAATTTTCCTTTTTTGTTTTGTTTTTTCAGCTACCAGTATTTTATTTTGCCTTTTCAGAAAATATATGGAAGCATTAAGATTATCCTTGTCCATCTCTCTATCGACATGAAGTTCATTTCTGTTCAGTTCTTAAAGGAAGGCTTTGTGGATGAATGGTAAATTTGGCATGTAGTGTCATATCATGAATACTTAGGCTGAACCTGACAATATACATCTTATATGGCCTGTTTTCAGCAAAGAAATTCCAACAGGGTTATGCAGTACATCACTTGCAATGATAGTCTCGTTCTGTCAAATTCAATAAACTCCCTCTAACCCAACTCCCTTAATCTGGATCCCTTGCAAACTACACTGGGATCCAGCACCAGACATGTGTATCCCCAACCCAGAAAACACAACCAAGATCTGGTTAGCAGGGAGGAAAATCCCAGTAAGCTGGTGACTTTGGTGCATGGCTCAGAGATGGCAGCAGGTGTCTCATCATGTAGTTTTGGAGGGAGTGCAACTTAGCCTCTGGCATACTCTATTAATAAACCGCTTATTATTATTATTACACACACACACACCTACCTACCTACTTCTGGCGCTGCTCAGCAGCAGCCACGTCAACTATTACGTTGGCCCACACCAACTCCCTCCTCCCCACCGGAATATTAACAAGTTCTCGCCAGAAGTTACTATTTCATTTGGAAAAGGAATGGAACCAGTGTTGAATAGTGGTGAACAGTGCTAAGTCAGTGAAAAACAACTCGGCAGTTACAATTGAGTCTTACCCAAGCTAACCTTCACACAGTAAGGTCCCAGGTACCCAGTGATAATTCCCCTGAGACTCCACGATAGAGAGGCCTGGGACCACACCTTACCCACTTGAGTGAGTAAAGTCCTGTGACAACGGACCACGTGGTGTCCCCATGATGCTACAACACCACGTAGTGAATGAGTTGCTACAGCATCATGTGAAGTTCCTCATAACACCATCTGCGAGGGAATTACTACACCACGTGATGCCCCTCATAACACCATCTGTGAGGGAATTACTACACCACATCAGGCCCCTCATAACACCATCTGTGAGGGAATTACTACACCACGTCAAGCCCCTCATAACACCACCTGTGAGGGAATTATTACACCACATCAGGCCCCTCATACACCATCTGTGAGGGAGTTACTACACCACATCAGGCCCCTCATAACACCACCTGTGAGGGAACTAGTACTCCACTTGATGCCCCTCATAACGCCATCTGTGAGGGAGTTACTACACTACGTGTCTGCTGTTCAACACCTCAGCTCACATGATCTACGTGTGTAAACATTAATCTGTATGTTCACTGTATGTTCCTTCACTTTTCTCTAATGAAGGCTTTTGTTAAAGCAACAATGTATGTAATAAGTAATTTATGTCCAATGTATATTTTCAGCCTTCAGGCTGCAAACTTTTTCAATAAGCCGTTTATTATTATTATTATCACACACACACACACACACACACACACACACACACACACACACACACTAATGAATGGAAAACCACATTTGTCACCCCCATCCCCAAGGTCACCACCCCACAGTCCCCTAATGACCTCAGGCCAGTTGCCATTACCCCCATACCCAGTCTACTTTGTGAGGACTTTGTTTTTGAGTGGGCATTTGCAAGAATCTATCAGTCAATTGATCCACAGCTATTTGGCAATATGAGGACCTCCTCTACATCACACTGCTTAGTGAGCTTTCTGGATTTTCTGCATAAAAACCTGCAGAAATGTAAGACATCACTGGCCGTTGCTCTTGTTGACTTCAGGAAGGCCTTTGACCTTGTTGATCACTGCACTGTTATCAACAAGGCCATTTCACTCGGGCTGCCCACCAACCTGGTCTCATGGCTCACTTATTTCTTGAGTGAACGTCGCCAGGCAGTGAGGTATCAGGGCTTGGTCTCCACATTCCAACACCTCACCTGCGGTGTTCCCCAGGGGACCAAGATGAGACCACTGTGCTTCCTCATCCTGATCAACGACGCTCTATCGGACACTCCTCACAGGTGGAAGTACGCGGATGACTGCACTGTGGGGGTTTCAGTGGACAACACCACACCAGACTACTCATCGCTACAAGGCACCCTGGACAGGCTACAGGCATGGACTACGGAGAACAAGGTCACCATCAACCACACCAAAACCGTAGTCATGCACATCAATACCGCCACCACGCCAGTGCAAGCCCCAGCAGTCACAGTGGGTGCCCAATAGCCCATCCTCTCCAGCTGGTGCAGTCTGCCAAACTCCTGGGTGTTACTATAGACAACAAACTTGACTGGAAGGCCCATGTAAATAACACAGTCAAGGCAGCCTCGTACCGTCTCTGCATGCTACGATGATTTAGGTCACTTGGGACACCCACGCCAGAGCTGAGGACCATCTACAACGCCTTTATTCTCCCCAAACTAACGTATGCGTCACCAACCTGGTTGTCTTCCCTCAACTCCACCCAACAATGTCAACTAGAGAAGGTACAGAAAAGGGCCTGCAGAATCATGCTCCTCGTTGACTACTCCGGCTACACCAACGCTCTCTCCACCCTGGAAATGCCATCCCTCAGTGACCTCCACCACCAAGCACTGGAAAGGTTTGGCAGCCAACTATTGCACCACCCTCGTCATCGCCACCTCCTGCCACCGGCAGCCCACCTCGCGCAGTCCGTCACTACAACACACACACACACACACACACGGTAAAAGAAATTGCTGTCTCTAGAACGAAAGGCTCTTTGTCCTGGCCGCAAAAATGACCGCAACTTTAAAACTATCCCGAGTCATTCATGGGTACATCCAGGGTGTCATCCGCGAATAATGGAGGTCCACGGATTAAAAATCTGCAAATTGTCAGGGCATGTTGTATTATATTTTCATTATTTCTAAGCCACATTGTTATATAGAGTAGAATAATTGTTAAAGAAGTCCGTTTTTCTGAAAGTCGCATCAGGAGTCAGCTGGCTGACATGCCAGTCAGCTGTGGCCTGTGAGAGATGGTAATGCCTGTTGCCATTGTTACATATAAGGAAACTATAAAAGTTGTGGAAAATCATTTCACTGCATCACACAACCAGCTTTGCTGTAAGTTTAGTTTATCCTCTTTGCCATTGATTGTGAAGTTGATTTCAGCAGAGAATATTTAGGAAAAATAATGAAAGCATAAAAAAGCTAAAATTATACAAGATAATGCACACACTGGATTGCACCTCAGCTGGGATGTGCTGTCACTGTCAACCGACCTTTAGCAACTTTTGCTAAGGGTCAGTAGGCAGAGGCACCCAACCCAAACTCCTTCCCCTGCTCGGTGCACACGGCAGTTGAAGCCGAGAGAGGCGCAAGTGGAAGTATCTTCCCCATCCATACACTCCTGTACACACTGCGTCTTTTTATTTTTGCCTTTGCCAAGCGCATAAAGTTGAATGCACATAAGTTAAATGGGCATAAGGTGCGACACGACTGAATTCGGTGGAAGAAAAAACTTTTACAAGTACAAACAATTTATGTAGGTGAGCTGATGGCCTGAAGCTTTATCTGATATAAGCAGTGCCTTGTGTGTCATGCTTTTTTATGGCACAGTATTCCCTCAATGCTGGGCAAAATTATTTTTTTAACCAATTAACAAAAATGGTCAATGTCATCCATGCTTTGCTGTTTTACTCCCAAATTACTGGTAAAGTTTGTTTACATACACACTTATGAATGCTCTAGGGCTTACAGAGTGACATACAGCGAGAGGTTTGAGTTTAAAGTCAACTTCTGCATTACCACCCAACAGGAGTGTGATATTATGATCTTTGGCTGCTTTGAATCCTGGTGTAGCTTTTTCTAACATGGAAATAAATAACTAGAAAGGCATTCTCTTCCAGTGTAGTCAGGTCTTATCAACGTTAAAAACTTGACTGGGCAAGTAGCCGCCTTCCTCGATTATTTTATGTAGTTCTTCTGGATAGCCAGCAGCAGCAGATGAATCACCACTTGCTGCCTCACTAATGACTTTTAAATGTAACCCATGGCATTGTTTAGACCAAGCAAACCAGCCTCAACACCCACTGAACTTTTTGGTTTTTGCACTTGCACTTTTACTTCTATTTTTAAGATAACTGAACAATGCTAGGGCTTTTGTTTGAATAATTATAGTGCCCATTAGGGTATGCATCTGATTTTTCTCTTCAATCCATATAAAGTGCTTAAAAGTCTCTCCATTTCCTCCATAACCCCACTCCACCTTTGGCAAACTTTTTTTGCACTTATCGAAGTTGTAGACTGAGCATTTTTTTTCTTCATTCTTACGGATAGTTTTAACTGTTGATTCCGCCATCCCCAAAGCGCGTGAAATATCCACAGACCTATCACCTTTTCCATATCATTTTAACACTTTTAGCTTTGAAACCAACATTACCATCACTTGCTCTCTGGCTCATGTTTAATAAAGGCACAAAAATGCCTTACGATACCCAAGAAAGTTTTACTCGTGTTCCTGTTCAGATACGTGAAAATGAAATGCCTGCTAAGCTGCGACTTTCATGTTAGTGATGCGCAAGGCGTGTTTTTTTTGTTTTTTTTACACGTGTAATACATATCAGGATTTAGTTATTATTTATATGAATATGTCATTTTGTATTTTATTTTTTATTCTATTTTCTTCATAAATACGAATAAAATAATGGTTTAAATTGAATCGGATCCTAAATTAACCTGGGTTTTAAATATGAATCATTGTTATTCGAGGCTTTCCTGTTAAACCTCGCTTTACGATATCCCAATCAACAATAATTTGCGTTAACAATGCTGATCACATATTTCTTTAAGATTTTTAATGTTCACATATACATATGATATATTTGTTTATATACCTATAAAGTGAGATGATATTGTTAAGTTTTATTAATGTTCCACAGTTATTTAATGTCATCTGGTCGAAGCTGCATAGTCCGGACTTCTGCTGCCCAGCTCCTAATCAAGCTAACACAAACTGGACCAACAGCAAGTAACCCCTGGATCTCTCCAATTGTTGCTGATACAATCACTGGAGTAAGAAATGATATGTACAGTATTTGATATACAGTAGAAGTCCAAAAATCCGGCCTGCTTGGGGATTGGGTCGGTCCGGATTTTCGGATTTTCCGGATTCTCAGGCAGTACTTTTAAAATTCAAATTTAAGGAGGAATAAAGAAGAGATGAACAGGTACATTTTGATAGTTTTTCATTAGCAAATATAGCATGCTTCATTTATTAAAATGAGCAGTTTTAAAAAAAAAGCTGTGAATTCTAGAATTTTATTCTTTGCCTTTTTTATATCATAAATTGTAGACTTTCCAATGTCGTATGTTTCCATTAGAACAGTATTGCTCACACCACGTTCTAGTTTCTTAGTTATTTCAAGTTTGTCACTCAATTTCAACATGTTCTTCCTTCTCTTCACACAACGAAGTTTATCTACTTTACGAGCCATTATTATGGGCTTGCACAGTACTCTGTAAATGGAAAGAGTAGGACTCAAAATTACATATGTTGTCACAGTTTGATTGCTCGTTTTAAATTGGCGACCGCGTGGTCGCTTGTAGTCGCTGTGCAGCTGTGGCACTCACGCATGCGCACATACACACAAAAGCCAGCTAAATTTAAAAAAAAAAAAAAATGAGTTTTCGAAAAGTCTAGATTCTCGGGTGGTCCGGATTTCTGGACTTTTACTACATTTGTATTTTTTCTCTTTATCCTCAGATGTTCCCCATTAGTAAATGGTTTTTCAGATGAATCAGTCACCTTATCTCCATAATGTCCATAATGTGTCATATTATGATATTACCTTTATTGAAATTACAGTAGTACTGTAGCATACTGTTGTGGCAGGTTGTCAGGGTCTCTTATTTGGCCTCACAACATACGTACATGTAATATATCCAACACTCAGGATTGAGGTAGAATAGAAAGTCGCAATGTGTTTCCCGTATATATATATTGTTGCACAGCACAGTGTTAAAGAGATACTAGGTCGGGTGAAGCTTGCTCAGCGTACCTGTAGGGCGAGGAGCTTTCTGAGGGAGTGTGTGGTGTGGAGCTGTTGAGAGATGTTGCTTGCTGGTAGCAGTAAGTAGTAAGAGGTCGATGACGGCCAGGTGAAGTCTTATATAGCGGGAGTAGGCGTGGCTTGATGGTAGGCCCCCCGCTTTGTTCAGCGTCGCTGGTTACCTGACCTTGACCACGAGGGATACGCTGGTAGATTCGCAGGGGGTCGGTTAGTCAGCGACACACGGCAATACTCCCCCTCCCCTCCCCTCCGGGCGCGACGGGAGACTGGATGTTGGCCGGGTTGCGTCCCACACGTGATACAAACCGGGCAGTCGTACGTACGACTCGGCCGTTGCGGGTGACAACTCCGTCTAGTGACACAGAACCTGTGGGAGAACGGGGGAGAAGGAGGGTTTTGGATTAGAGGAGGTTGTACAGGCAATGGTTGTTGTGCTTCTATCGCGGCTGGGGCAGCGTCCTCAGAGGCACTGGCTGGGTTGACTGGGTCAGGGGCAACGTCAGGAGTAGGGTCCATGACAGGAGCAGGTTCTATGACGGCAGCAGGGTTCACGACAGGAGGAGGGTCAATGATAGGAGAAGGTTCTACTATGGCAGCAGGGTCCAGGACAAGAGCAGGGGGTACCTGAGGGTGAAAAGAGGGTGCCTTGTGGGCGGGGTGTTGCTGCCGGTGGCAACTGCGGGTAGACTGGTGCAGGTGTCGTTTGTTGGTGGTGCTGCTGGGTCGGGGGCTTAATGGGTAAGGTGGCCGGCTTGACACGGTCTGTGCTGACGGTCTCGTGTCTGCCATTCCAGATAATCGTCAGGAACTTCGCTGAACGGGTAACAATCTGGAAGGGTCCATCATAGGGGCGTTGTAGTGGGTTGTGGCGAGCATCATGCCTGATGAAAACATACTCGGCTGTGAGTAGTGCAGGAGGGATGTGTTGAGGGTGCCGAGGAGGCTGGCGTGGAGCAGTAGCTCTGAATGCAGAAACTGCATGTCGTAGCTTTTGGAGTAAGTAGTGACGGACGGCGGGAGTGGTTTGGTGCAGGTCAGGAGGGAGTGAGAAATCCCCGGGTAGGCGAAGGGGCTCACCTAGGGTGAGATCTGCTGGGCTACAGTCCATATCCTCCTTGTGTGAAGCACGGATGCCGAGGAGCACTAAGGATAGCGCATCCGTCCAGCTGTAAGGGTTGTGCTGTGCTTTGAGTGCATCCTTCCGCTGCTGGTGAAACCGCTCTACCATGCCGTTGGCTTGAGGGTGGTATGCGGTGGTGCGTTGCCTAGTCGTGCCGAGGAACTGTAGGATGCTGTACCAGAGTTGTGACTTAAACTGGGCTCCTCGGTTGGTGAAGACGGTAGCGGGGGGGGGCCGAAGCGGGAAACCCAACCGGACATGAAGGCGCGGATGTCAGACTCTGCTGTAGCATTGGGCATGGGGATGGCTTCTGTCCACCTGGTGAAATGGTCGATGCAGGTGAAGATGTAGGTGCTACCGCAGGATGATGGAAGAGGTCCCACTATGTCGAGGTGCACTACATGGAAACGTCCTTTGGGTATAGGGAAAGTTTCTAAAGGGGCCCTTGTGTGATGATGTATTTTGGAGGACTGACAGGCCAGGCACTGGGCAGCCCATTTCTTAGTATTGGGCTTGATGCCGGGCCAGACGACACGTTACGTGAGGAGGCGCTGGAAGGCCCACACACCCGGGTGACTGAGACCATGGATGCGGTCGAAAACAGTTCGGCAGTGGATGTGAGGCACGAACGGTCTAGGCTGCCCACAGGATACGTCGCACCACAATTTGATGCTTGTGCCGGGGATTGGGAGTTCTTGGAGTGTGAGGCCTGAGAGAGATGTCTTGTATGCTGCCAGGTCTTCGTCATTTTCTTGAGCCGCGGCAAGTTGCCCGTAATCAATGGGTGGAGATGAGGGGAGAATGTTGAATATACAACAAGAGAAGGCATCGGCGATCTCGTTGTGGCTGCCTTTAATGTGTTGGACGTCGCTGGAGAACTCCGAGATATACGCCAAGTGGCGCAGGACGCGAGGTGTATGTGACTGGGAGGTTGAAGTAAAGGCGTGGACGAGGGGCTTGTGATCAGTGATGATGGTGAACTGACGGGCCTCGAGGAAGTGCTGGAAATGCATGACAGCCAGGTATACGGCCAGGAGTTCTCGATCGAAGGCGCTGTATTTGAGGTGTGGTGGTTGAAGCCCTTGTGAGAAGAATGCAATGGGCATGGGAACTCCTTTGATCTCCTGCTGTAAGACGGCGCCACTGCAGTAGAAGAAGCGTCTGTTGTGAGAGTGGTCCAGGTGTTAGGTGCAGGGTGGGCTAGGAGGGTAAGGCGTGTGATGTGCTCTTTGATAGCGGTGAATGCCATAACAGCCTTTTGAGTCCACACGAGAGGCTTGTGAGACTTCTTTGGGAGTCCTTTGAGAAGGTCGTAGAGGGGAAATAGGATGTTGGCAATGAAGCGGTGGTAGTAGTTGACTAAACCCAGGAATTCTCGGAGTTTCTTCGCCGTTTCAGGTTTGGGGAACTCCCTGATGGTAGTTATCTTCTGTGGTAGGGGTTGGATGCCACTAGGCGAGACTCTGTGACCGAGGAAATCGATGGATGGAGCTCCGAAGACGCACTTAGCAGGGTGAACTTTCATGTTGTTGTTCTGCAGGCGTTGGAGGAGGAGTTGTAGTTGGTGATGATGCTCGGCAGGCGTCGAAGATGCGACGAGGATGTCGTCTATGTAGATGGTGACAAAATCAAGGTCGCGAAGCATATGGTCCATGTACCTCTGGAAAGTCTGTGCTGCATTTTGTAGGCCAAAACTCATGAAAGTATACTCGAAGAGTCCGAATGGAGTGGTGATGGCTGTCTTCTGGGTATCTGCAGGTGCTACAGGGATCTGGTGGAAGGCACGCTCCAAGTCGATCTTCGAGAAGATTGTCTTGCCATGAAGTTTGTGGTGGAAGTCCTGGACATGCAGAATAGGATACCTGTCAGGTTTGGTGACGAGGTCCAGGGCTCTGTAGTCGCCACACACCATCCAGTCGCCGGAAGATGGCTTAAGAACCATGTGAAGAGGCGATGCCCAGGAACTCTTTGAAAGACGAATGATGCCGTCTTGCAGTAGTTTGTTGAATTCCGCCTTGGCTGCGTTCAGGAGCTCAGGGCGCAGGCGGCAGGGGCGTGAGAAGACTGGAGGTCCTTTGTGTGGTGGGATGTATATCCTAGACAAGGTTCTTGAAACTCCAGGGCACGAGCAGTAGATATATTCCATAAGTAGTACAAGACTTGGTAGGATAACCAACAGGTACAGAAAAACAGGGACAAGCAAAAAGGACTCCGTGTCGTAGCCAGGCCGAAGCCGATCTGAGGGAAGTTAGCTAGCTAGGTAGGGAGAGTTGCTAGACATTACTAGGACAATAAATGACGTCTTCTAGTTACTTGACTAGCGCGGTACAGACATAGTACATCGGGACATAGTAAGTGAACATAGGCATTAGACATAAGCATAGATATCAGACATGCTATAATAATATGTAGTAATACAGACATGTGAATAAATGGTACAATGAATGGTAACAGAGTCTTGCCGTCAGGTGTGTTCACATATCTTGGTATTTACATATCTATACACTTTGGTCTCGATGTGGTGGAAAATTCCCAACGTAGGTGGTGGGGGTGGAGAGACTCGGGATGAGAAAAGTTCCTTGAACTCTTCGAGCAGGGGGTAGAACTCGTTGGACGGCGAAAGACAGGTGATAGTGTCCGTGTCTTTGGCACATGAACCCTTGATCTTGCGTGCTGTAGGCTCATGGATGAGACAAAGGTGGCTTGGGTCGACTCCGAGCTTATGGAAGGTGAGGAAGTCGAAGCCATTGATGGGTTGAGACACGTCTGCGACTACGAATGACCAGCTCAGAGTCTTGGGCAGACCGAGGTCTAAGGAGAGGGTGCGTGCGCCGTAGGAGGCGATGGGGGTACCGTTGGCGGCGAACAGGTCATAAGAAGGTTGCCTTGACGTGTCTTGTCGTGAGGGAAGGATGAGAGAGTGGGAAGAGGCCTCAGAGTATACAAAGCAGGGAGTGTTGCTAGGGAATTAGTGTCCCAGGTGGTCCCCATTGCTATAGTCAAGCAGAGAGTGTATGCAAATGGCGACTGTGTTAGATTTTCGTTTTGCTTTTATTTACTGATTTGGCAATACATTATTTTTGGTTGTAACTTATATATTTATTGGTATTATTTTTATTTATTCCTCACATTTCCTGGCACAGTACGCCCTGATAATTTACGGATTATTATTTCGCGGTCCTCTATTAATCATGGATGACATCCTGGATGTACCCAAGAAGTCTGCGGGTAGTTTTAGAATTGACGGAATTTTTGCGGCCGGGACAGGGAGACATTCGTTCTGGAGACAGTAATTACCTGTACTGCATTGTATATGTGTGTGTGTGTGTAGACACTACACACAAAACACATACAAATAAATAATAATGGGAAAATCCTCTCACAAATAATCAGAAACATATACAGTGGTCCCTTGGTTAACGAACGCCTCGGTTAACGAATTACCTTCCATAAGAATCTTCAATTCGGTTAACGAAAAAAATTTGATAAATGAAATCCTTACGAAAATCACATTTTGTTTTGAACATCAGCTGATAAGCTGAGGAGGTACAGTGGGGTATGCTATAACAAACGGATCCTACTACGAATATTCCTATAACGAACGGTTTTACCTATAAAATTGAGAATGCTATAACAAACGCAACTCCTACAACGAACGCGGATGAATACAGGACTATTTCGCCTGGCGCATGAATACTGTTGTACCGCGACCCACAACAAGAGCATCAGGCGCCATCTTTGTCTCATTGTGTAGCCAGTGCACCACTGCTATTGTTGAAATTTCGTCTTTTGATGTGGAAATTCGCGTTATTTGTATAACTATTTTGTTATACAAGTATACAATTGTAACAATAAGTCGTCCAAAGCGAGCGAGAAAGCTAATAACCCTTGAAACTAAAAAAGAAATTATAAAGAAACGTGAGAATGGAAGAAGCATTGCGAAACTTAGTGATGAATATGGGATGGCTAAATCGACTATATGTACGATTTTGAAGAATAAAGAAGAGTTAAAAACTGTGCAAGTGGCTAAGGGAATCTTTAGACTTAGCAAAGCAAAGTGTAATGTGATTGAAGAGATGGAAAATTTACTCTTAGTGTGGATAAAGGAGAAAGAAATGGCAGGTGGTAACATTAGTGAAGCTATAATTTGTGAGAAGGCCAGACAATTGTTTGAGGACCTTAAAGCCAAGACTCCCAGTGAAAGTGATAGTGATGTGCCAGTGTTTAGGGGTACCTGCATGCTGAATAACACTAAGGTAAGATAAAGTACCGTATTTTTTACATTTTCCACAGAATTTTTTCAGTGTTAAGTGGTTGTATTTGGGGGCCTGGAACGGATTAATCCTATAACGAACGAATGCTATAAAGAACGAGGTTCTGGAACCAATTACGTTTGTTATAGCATACCCCACTGTACTCAGCCAATTCAGTGATCTCTTCTATGTTTACATTCAAATTAATCACTATCTTATAAGAATTCCAGCAATGCACATTAAGTTCACCCTGGTCACTTCTATTAAATTTTATAAGCAAAAAACAAAAACTCAATCTAAAGGACATAAATTAACAATTAAGTAAATACTTCACACCACAGGCGCCAACTGTCAAACATGTCACTGTCACCCCTCCCTCCCTCCCTCCCAACCCCCCACATTCCTGAGAAATGTTTAGGGAAAAGGACTAGGTTTACAGGTTTAAAACTAAATAATACAGTGATCCCTCGGTTAACGAACGCCTCGGTTAACGAAATTTCGGTTGACGAATTACCTTCCATAAGATTCTTCACTTTGGTTAACGAAAAAATTTCGGTTAACGAATTTCTTACGGATTTTTCCCAACATGTTTTCGCTTGTATTTCCCTGCTCACCAGCTGTAGTATTAGTCCGCCAATACAGTAATTGGTTCTAGGGCTTAAATTCGTTACCATTTTAGTAAATATCAAGAAGGTTGTACTATTCAATCATTTTAAAAGTTTTATATTAAATTTTTTAGTCCTTTTAACAATTATTGAACATAATTGAAGCACAGGAAACTAGTTTTTTGCACGCCAAACAGCCACTCAACACACCAAACTTGGCGTCAGTTTGTTTATCGGTTCAAAGGAAGGAACATCTTGTTTGAGACTCTTCAACATAAACACTTTTTTTCTGTGTCTGCAGTCAAATTATTGGTCATTCTGAAGTTTAATTTACATATTGACAATATATAATGCAGTGCAGTGTTGATTTAAAGAAAATAATCTTGAATTACACCAAGTGAACTAAAATTTTATGGGTGAAATGGCTGCAGCATGGGGTGACTTCTCTTCCACCCCAATGCCTTCTCTTCCCCCTTCTCCTCCACCCCCACTTCCATCTCTACTCCCTTCTCCTCCTCCTACTTAAAATTCACATCAGCATCATCATGCAGGAGCCTTCTACATGCACACCTCAATGTAAGTGTACTTTACTGCATTTTTTTTTACTTTAGGTAATTTTCGGTGAGCTGGAACCGATTAACCAAAAACCCATTGAAACAATGGTTTCGGTTAACGAACACCCTTCTGGAA
Source organism: Homarus americanus (assembly GCF_018991925.1). NCBI lineage: Eukaryota > Metazoa > Arthropoda > Malacostraca > Decapoda > Nephropidae > Homarus > Homarus americanus. Next base: position 320,260 of record NW_024750875.1, read on the forward strand.
TGAATTGTGTTCGTTAACCGAGGGACCACTGTACCTCAGACTAAAGTTAGGATAATATAATTTGCATTGCTAAAATCCTTGCAAAACAGGGAATAATTTGAATATAAATGTCATATATTTTACACAAGAGATAAAATTTTTGCTCTCACTAAGAAAATTCTTAAATAGATCTAAAATTTGTATGTCTAATGCAAATTTTAGCTTGTTTATATTCAAATTAATCACTATCTTATAAGAATTCCAGCAATGTAAATTATATTCTGGCCGGGTAATTTCTATGAATTTTATAAGCTAAAACAAAAACCTCAAATAAATAAACCAGACACTATCTGTCACCTCCCCCCCGCCTTCCCACGCTTGCTGGCCACCTCCCTCCTTGCGTTCCCAGACAAAAGTTTGGTGTTTTCTTTAGGCTTTAAGGTGTTTATTTTATATAATATCTCAGACTAAAGTTAGGATAATATATTTTGCATTGCTGAAATCCTTGCAAGACAGGGAATAATTTGAATATAAATGTCATATATTTTGCACAAGAGATAAAATTTATCACCTGATCACATTACAGTAGTGATTTAAGAGTTCTAGTGTATATGTACGATATATATAGTGATTTAAGGGCGATTTAGGGGAATTTTAGGAGTGCTTCTGACTTTATGCATTTTTTGCTTTACTCTGTATATACTTTTCTGCAAACTGGAACCAATTACCCAATATCCCATTGTAACAATGGTTTCGGTTAACAAAATTTTCGGTTAACTAACGACCTTCTAGAATTAATTGTGTTCGTTAACCGAGGGACCACTGTATATAGTACAGTGATCCCTCGGTTAACGAACTCAATCCGTTCCAGAAGGTCATTCGTTAACCGAAACCATTGTTTCAATGGGTTTTTGGGTAATTGGTTCCAGCTCACCGAAAATGTCCTAAATTCAACAAAAATGGTAGAAAAGTTCACTTACTTTGAGGTGTGTATGTAGAAGGCTCCTGGATGATGATGATGATGATGATGATGATGATGATGATGGGATTTAGAATGGGGGTGGAGGAGAAGGAAGAAGAGAAGACATTGGGGTGGAAGAGAAGTCACCCCATGGCGCCATTTCACCCATAAAATTTTAGCTCTTGGTGTAATTCAAGATTATTTAATTTAAATCAACACTGCACTGCATTATATATTGTCAATATGTAAAATATATTTCAAAATGACCAATAATTTGCTTGGAAACACAGAAAAAAAGCGTTTAGTTGAAGAGAGTCTCAAGCAAGATGTTACCTCCAGTGAAAACAGAGAGAGAGACTAACTCCTGTTTGCTGTGTTAAGAGGCTGGATGCCGCTCATTAAACTAGTCACTTTACCTTCAATTATGTTCAATAATTGTTAAAATGACTAAAAAATTGGATATTAAACTTTTAAAATTGTTGAATAGTATAAACTTCTTGATATTTACTAAAATAGTAAGGAATTTAAGCGGACTGATACTAAAGCTGGTTGCCCGGTCAGTGCAAGCGAAAATATGTTGAGGTCGGTTCGTAAGAACTTCGTTAACCGAACTGTTTTTCGTTAACCGAATTGAAGATCCTTATGGAAGGCAGTTCGTTAATCGAAATTACGTTAACCGAGGTGTTCGTAAAACGAGGGGTCACTGTAGTAATAATAATAATAATAATAATAATAATAATAATAATAATAAATACAAAAATGAAAAAAATAAAGAGTGAGAAACATTATATGTACTGTACAGTCAACCCTCACTTTACGCGGTCCCACATTCCGCGTTTCCACGTTTATGCGGTACCCTGCCGGAACCCAGAATGCTCACATTCCGCGGTGCGTGTACCTCTTTACTCGGAGAGTGTCCGGCTCGACGCTATATTTAGATTCGCCCCACCCGCCTCCTCCCTCTGCCTGGCCAAGCCGTGCGGTAAGGTTGCGCAGTGCATGTCTCTGTTGCGTTATCACTGACGTCATATGACGTATCGGACTGTGATTGGCCTTGCAGCCCTACCTCCCTCTGCTGCTAGCTGTAATTGGTTTAAAGTAATATGACGTGTCCACCCGGGGGAGGGAGGGAGGGAGGAAAGACGACGCTTGACCTAGCCGCGGCAGTTTCATCGCTCCAGGCCACACCGTGTAAACGTGCATCCATTGTTCTGTAAAATGACTTCCGCCGGACCACCGCCCCCAGAGAGAAGCCTTTCCTTACCTGGACCCAGCCGCCCTAAGCCCAAGAAGACACGATGTTCCTTAAGCTACGAGGTGAAGTACAAGATCATCCAAGAGTTAGAGAAAGGAACAAGACAGGTTGATTTGGCGCGCCAGCATGGTGTGAACGAATCTACGATCCGGACGATAAAGAAGGATGCAGCCAAGATAAAGGAGCACATGAAGATCACAAAGTCTACAGGTGCTTCTATGATCAAGTATTTTCACAACCAGGTGCTTTTCAAGATGGAAAAATTACTTGTGAGCTACTTGGTGCGTCAGGCGCGACGGAACATGGCAGTCGACACGCGCTCTGTTAAGGAGTACGCATGTGAACTTTATGCTGCAGTGTCACGAAAGATGGGAATTACAGAGCCCAAACCCTTTAATGCTTCCTCTGGGTGGTTACAGAGGTTTAAGATGCAGAACAAAATCACCAATATCAACATTGGTGGTGAAGAAGCTAGTGCTGACCGTGCTGCGGCTAGGGAATTTCCTCCGTTTTTACGTGAGATTATGGAGGAAGGACAGTACACCGACGACCAGGTGTTTAACATGGACGAATCTGGTCTTTTTTGGAAGAAGCTACCTTCCAAGACTTTCGTTGTGAAGAATGCCAGCAAGATTCGGGGCCGGAAGATGCAGAAGGAGCGCATCACTGTCCTGTTTACCACCAATGCCTCCGGTACCTGTAAGCTCAAGTTATCGATGATCCATACAGCCCGCAAGCCGCACGCCTACAAGAGCATGGACATGACCAAGCTAAATGTCCACTGACTGACCGCACGTAACAGACTGCACAATCCAATGGTGAAAACAGGTTGTCTGAGACACAGCTGCTATGAATTATGCAGACCAAATGAGGATCTAACTTAATAATCCAAGTGGCTCTACATCCTTAATAACTATATGTAGTATGGTCCCCTTGGGTCCTGGGTGAAAATACTACAGTGGTCCCTCGGTTATCGAACGCAATTCATTCCAGAAGGTCGTTTGTTAACCGAATCCATTGTTTCAATGGGATATTGGGTAATTGGTTCCAGCTCACCGAAAAGTACATACAAAGTAAAAAAATAAATAAAATCAGTAAAGTACACTTACTTTGAGGTGTGTATGTAGAAGGCTCCTGGCTGATGATGATGATGGGAATTAGAAGTGGGGTGGAGGAGAAGGGAGAAAAGAAGGAAGTGGAGGTGGAGGAAAAATCACCTTCAGTGGACCCATGCTTGATGCCTCATTTCACCAATAAAATTTTAAGTTCACTAGGTGTAATTCAAGATTATTTTCTTTAAATCAGCACTGCACTGCGCTATATATTATCAATATGTTATCTAAGTTCAGAGTGACCAATAATTTCAATGAAAAATGCAAAAATATTCAAGACGCCAACAAAATGGATGCTCTCTCCACAGAAAACAAAGCCAGACTGACGCCTGGTGACCAGGGTTGCCAGATGTATGACAAGCTGCACGGCCAACACCTGCGCCATCTCACGGCCAAATCTTTTTGGATGGGAAGCACATGGCTGTTTTTGCAATCCACACAAAATAAAAGTCTCCCCTACAATATCCACTTAAAATGTCGCAATAAAACCAAATTTTCACATAGAATTGAGAGCCCAATAATTACAGAAACATAATATCTGTAATCTACAGTGGAGATTTACCTTATTCTCAAATGGTGGTGGAGCATGATAATGGTGGAGAACTTGATAACACTAGTTGACGTAAGCAAAAACGTCTAGTTCGTCATCTTCCCCTGGTTCTTCCTTCTCATACATGTTTGCAGAGTTGAATAGCTCCATCATGTGTGGTGTTACTTTGAAATTTCTGCAACATTTTCCTTGGAACTGGACCACTTTCACTTCCATCACTGGCTATACTAACCCAGACGTATTTTTCTTCCCATGATTTGTTATATTTTCTCCCACTGTCGTAGGACCCTTTCCATTTACTAGTGGACATTTTGAAAACTAGCACTCAGAAGTTCAAAAAGTAACTCAGATGGCTTTGTAAGCTCTGAAGCTTAACCCATATGCTGGACACGTTCAGCCTGAACAACTCAAATATGAGAACTAACAACTAAGGTAGTAACTAGTAAAGTCAGTCAGCTCAGTAGGTCACGTAATCATGTGAAGAGGTGAGGTCACTGATTAGGTGAAGTCATGACAAGGTGAGGTCACTGACCCAGCCTTTTCATGAAGAAATTTGAAAATCTGCTAGACTTGTCTTAAAAATCCACTAGATGCGGAATTAATACGTGTTTTTACAAAATTCGGCCAAATAGTTTGGCCGTGACCCAGTGGCGTAGCTAGAGTGTGTGCCGCCCGGGGCGGCTCTTGAGTTTGCCGCCGCCGCCGGCCCCCCCCCCTCCTGTGCCCCCACAAAAAATACATATTGCACAGTGACTCACTCTTATATATATATATATATATATATATATATATATATATATATATATATATATATATATATATATATATATATATATATATATATATATATATATATATATATATATTAAATAGTTTGTGTACCATTATAATATTACTGTACTTTCACATACTCAAATATAGTATGCTTTAAATACACACCAAACATACTTAAACTTTATAAGTAACAGTTAAACAAAAAGCAAAAACGACATACAGTCAACCCTCACTTTACGCAGTCCCACATTCCGCGTTTCCACGTTTACACGGTGCCCTGCCAGAACCCAGGATGCTCACATTCCGCGGTGGGTGTACCCCTTTACACGGTGAAGTATAATTTTTTTTTATTTAGCTCATAAAATTCATACAAATTATCCGGCCAGAATATAATTTACATTGCTGGAATTCTTACAATTTGATTATCATTTTGAATATAAACATCATAGATTTTGCATTAGACATACAAATTTTAGATATAATGTTTACTCTGAGTAAATATGTTATCTTTTGTGCAAAATATATGACATTTATATTCAAAATATTCCTGATCTTACAAGGAATCCAGCAATGTCAATTATATTATCCTAACTTTAGTCTGATTTATTATTTATTACTAAAAAGGTAAACAGTCTGGTATTCCCAGTCTGGTAGGGAGGGTTGGTGGGGGGTGGGAGGGAGGGAGGGACCGGCGACTGGCACCATGGTGTGAAGAAAATTTTTTTTTTTATTAACTGAAGATATTTGTTTTAGCTCATAAAATTCATACAAATTACCCGGCCAGAATATAATTTACATTGCTGGAATTCTTACAATTTGATGTTCATTTTGAATATAAACATCATATATTTTGCATTAGACATACAAATTTTAGATATAATGTTTACTTTGAGTAAATATGTTATCTTTTGTGCAAAATATATGACATTTATATTCAAAATATTCCTGGTTTTACAAGGAATCCAGCAATGTCAATTATATTATCCTAACTTTAATCTGAGGTATTATTTAATACTAAATGTTAAAATCTAGTTTTTTCACCCAGCCTTTCTCTTGAAGGGAGGATTGGTGGGGGGTGGGGGGGAGGGTTGGGACGGACCGACCATCTGGCCGGGGTGGCAGAGGGGGGGAGGCAAGGTGGGGTACTTTGATTGACAGATAGTGTCGTGAAGAATATTTTTTTTTTATTAACTGAAGATATTTGTTTTAGCTCATAAAATTCATACAAATTACCCTGCCAGAATATAATTTACATTGCTGGAATTCTTACAATTTGATGACCATTTTGAATATAAACATCATAGATTTTGCATTAGACATACAAATTTTAGATATAATGTTTACTCTGAGTAAATATGTTATCTTTTGTGCAAAATATATGACATTTGTATTCAAAATATTCCTGGTCTTACAAGGAATCCAGCAATGTCAATTATATTATCCTAACTTTAGTTTGAGGTATTATTTATTACTATATCTGGTTTTCCCCCCAAAAATTTCTCAGAGAGGGAAGAGCCAGGAGTGTATTGTGAGAAGAGGGGGAGGGAGTTGAGTCCATTATTTGAATGGACATTAACTTGGCGACTGTATTTCTCTATTTCTCTTAAGTATTAATTGTGTGCATGTACCATCATAAAATTAAGATGTTATTTTTACTAGAACATAGGTATTGTGTTGGAAAAAGTGGAGTTTGGGGGTCAGCCGGTCTTTATTTCATTTAATCCCATATGTTATGTTATTCACTTTACGCGTTTCTCACTTTCCGCGGTACCCTGTGGGTTACATTAACCGCGTAAAGTGAAACCCAACTATATCTGAAAAAAATATGTCTTTAATTCTTGATATATTTGATATTTGCAGGAATCAGTGGAAGGTCTGGCAGCGCTGATGGTCTTGTTTCAGCACTGTAACTTGTATAGTGTAGTGCATTCAAGCTTGTCCAAGTTGTATGTGTCACATGATCAGTTGCCAGTAAATGCACGACTTAACACCCAGGGAGAGTTAGATCTCTCTATGAGTCGACTCAGTTCTTTTTACTTAATAAATAGTGATGACCACAATAATAAAGAAAGTCAAAGTGATGAAAATTCATATGATGATAATACCACATCTACCCCTGTGTCAGTCCAGCTATATGAAACTCTGTTGAGACTCCTTGTTAATATTGTGCTCCTTCAGCCTTCCCAAGTAATTCCACAAATGTCTTCACATGGTATTATTTCTTTGGTTGTAAAACAACTTCGTTTCACTGTTAGTCAAATTAAAATATCAATGGTTCATTTGCAAGCAGTAGAGACATCTTTAGTACTAATTGGAGCAGTATTGAAGCATGACCCTGAGCAAGCACCATTACTTGCTCGTGATACAAATCTTGTACACCTCACTTTGGCAGTGTTATCTTCAGGCACAGACTGGACCAGTATCATCATTGTTAGTTTGGAGATATTAAATGCCTTGATTTGTGGGGGAAGTTGGGGAGCAGTTCGCATCATTCAATGGATTGCTGTGTCACCTGCACTCACCCTTCATCCCATAGTAGCTGGCCTCCATGTCTGTGCTTCTCTTGAGCTGCAAACTGCAACAGCAGCTTTTTTATCTAATCTTTTAAGTCAAGTTTTCCTCAATGAAATATCACTGCAACAGGACCTTCAGTCAACTGTTTCTGGGATTTTGGATGTACCTGTTCAGATACTGAACAACCAAAGTGTGTGTCCAGGATGGGAACTTTCTCGTCACATTATTCAGTTGATGTGTGATTTGCCTGACTGTGAGGACCCAAATAAACAAAATTCAAGAAAGCATAAAGCTGAAGTGCTTGGTATAGAAAAAGAGCACCTTTGTCTGCTGTTAGACTGTCTCAAATTATTGCTCCTTGTGTCACAAAGTGCAAAGGAAGCTGCTCACCATTTTCGTAGTTTCCTGATACCTTTTCTTTCAAAGCCACTCTCTGATCTCCAAGTCAAACTTCAGACTATTAATATTCATATCACAAGTCAACCAATGAAGAAGAAAGAAATTAAAGATGATATTTGCACAGTAATACAGCACTTGGAGGTGGTAACAAACTGGGTTAAAGGAAGGGGTTGTTGGTCAGTGAATATAGGTGAATCAATCATACCATTGCTTCACCCCCTATGGGTACCTGCACTCCGTACACCACCTCTCTTAGGAGCTGTTTTGAGATTCTTGTTAACTGCTTCAGCTCACTATCAAGTTTGTTTATTTATGACTCGTACAAGTGGAATGCCTGGTGTGTTACTCAGTACATCTCGTACAAAAAGGCCTCTTCTTGCATGCATCACTACAACAGTGTGTCAGCAACTGGGAAAATTGCTCACATGCAGTAGAGGATTTGCTCTGTGCTTTGATAATTTTTCCAGAGTTAGTTTTCTTACAGCAATCTCTATTTTACTGAACTGTGCACGAGTGCAAGAGTGTGCCTATGTCATGAATAAACTTGACTTAGTAAGTTTATTAATCAAGTGGCTTCAAAGCAAAATGGCTACTGATGAAGGTATGTCTATCACACCAAGCACAATGAAGCTTCTTGTTCTTCTAACAACACATCATGAATCCCAGATAACTGTTTGTAAGTCATATGGTTGGGTTAACACTATCCATGACCTTGTTTTGCATGATGGTTTACAGAAGGATGCCCTCAGAATTATGGCCAACATGTCTTTGAACCACCACTCAGCACATTCTTTGTTTACATCAGATGGTTTTATTAAAACTATTATTGGAATTATTACAGACAAAATGGATGAACCGTGGTCAGAGGTTGCTCTTGTAATTCTTTGGGCTCTGATATCAAATAATCAAAGAGGACAAGCAGTAATGAAGCAACACCCACTTATCCCGCTGTTGAAACATTTGACTGACTCACAAGATGTCAAAAAAGCATCTTTATCTCAGAAGATACTTGATATACTAAGCTAACCACCAGGGTATTTAACTTCTTTATTAATACCACTTGTTTACCCAAAGTTTTTAGTTTCAATACCATATAGGCATGTGATTTTACCAACATAATCCTTTGTCAGGAAAAATAACTTTTGTCAGAAGCATTACTTTTTGAAAATAATGTACAGCAAGTGCTGTAAAAATAAATACTCAACCCACTTATATATGGAGCCTAAAATGTTTTCCTTAATGTAGTGATTGACTCTGAAGTCAGTGAGAAAGTTGGTTTGGGAGTTAATGGTCAACATCCTCGTGCTTTACATACCCCTGAGCCATAGTGGCAGGTTCACATGGATTCAACTTTCTCTTCTCCTATGCATGTTGAACAAGCAGCACAGTTGTGGTCAACCAGGTTGTTTATCCCACATTATCACTTGTCTACATTTTTTCTTCTTTCATTGGACAGTAGAGATGTACAGTCAGGGTCAAGAGTCTGTGTGAAGCAGTATCAACTCTAAATGAAACAAAACAGATGACAGTCAAGGTAATTATGTTTGGAGACTCATTCCTGTAACTCACTCACACTGCTCCCTACTAACTTTTGACCCTGACTGTACAGTTCAGTTGAGAATTTCATGATACATTTGCAGTGGAGGGCATATCGCCTGTTAACCCTTCGTGGATGGCAGGTCACTATGCCGAACTTCCCACCAACACACAGAGTGGAACTGGCATCAGAGCGGTTTGATTCAAACGAAGACTCATCAAAAAGAGATGGTAAGGATATTAGTATGAATGTCAGCCAACATTACTGCTAATGGATGATAAAAATGTGCTAATATCCTGCTTACGAGAAGAAGAAAACCATAGTGATAGGGGTATCCATTCAAATATCAGAATACAATGGAGATATTGGATAGGAATCAATGAGCATGATTACTGAACATCATGCAACTGTAAGTGACTCATGACTCATTAGTTGCTCACCTGCTCACGTAAATTTAGATAATCAGTGGATTAGTTGTATTCCTCTTTAAATGACTAATTATTAATGTAATGAAGATATTATGTTTCATAATTACTGTACAGGAAGATCGGTGGACATAACATACAACTGGTTGCATTGCTCTCCGCCCACACACAGAGACACATATAAGTTGTTTGTGACCCAGATAGCTATCAGGAGTTATAATGACGACCCTTTGGGTGTGTAGGAAAAGGCTGTCCAACATCTTGTCTCCTATTTATTATTATTTTTTAGTTACTGTACCTTATCCAAATTAAAAAAAAAAAAGTCAATTAAATTGAATTTTTAGAGTGGTTAAACATTTTACTACTGATGGACAATACTGCATTAATTGTAGAAAGTAGGAGCAATATGATTTCAAAAGTGGCATTATTGCAGCACTATAAGATGAAAGTAAATCAAGACAAAACCTAATCGTTTTATATTAAGTGGTAGGGCCAGATAAGGCAAGCTGTTTGGTGTGAATAGTCTGGTAATTGAACACTGCTCAAGCTACGTAATTAGACTATCCTTTCACCTGTGGTGGCTTAGTATCGATGGCAGTCACACTTCTTGCTCGGAACAAAATGTGTCATCTAATGAAATTTGTATTATTTCTCAGAAAGAATAGTGATATGCCTTTTATTTGTAAATCGATGGCTATTTCATGCACCACTCAGGTGGACACTTGTGTTGCGAGGCTTGGGTGCATGCAAATTTAAAACCAGTGGTAGAGCTTTTGAATTGGGCATTAAAGCATATAATAAGCATTAGGAGAACCACACCAAACCAGGTGTGTTTTGCCGAGTTAGGTTACCCTCACTTCCACACTAAGCTAAACTCAAACAACATAAATTATTCTTTCACACGTGGTCTGAAAGGACAGTCCTCACTGATGACCTACAGGGGGTCACTGACTTAGGAACGCCCACTAATACGAATGGAGTTAAACTTGAAATTTACACTATGTTATTTACCTAATCACTTATTTTTTACTGTCCTTTACTGTATTCTGTCATTCCATTTCTTATTTTCTCTTAAATTTTTTTTTTTTTTTTTTTTCTCTACATTCTGTGTAAGGTGAAGCGCAGAAGCGTTTACAGCGCCAAACAGGGAAGCATGCTAAGTTCATGCTTACCTTTATGTCTCATGAGTTAAGGGCATAAAAGCCTGAAGGGTCAAGGGCGTAGAAGCCTGAAGAGTCAATCGTTTTTGTCATCAAGTTATTGGAAGCTCCAACAACTTTCCCTAAATACGAATTCGCAACTTTCGATTTACAACAGGTACCTACTTTACTGCTAGGTGAACAGGGACCAATTGGGGCTAGGAAGTATGTCCAAACAACTTGTCCACCGTTCCAGGAATCGAACCCGTGACATCTCGCTTGCGAGACGAGCGATACCGTTTCTACCACTGGCGCCCTCAATTAAGTGATTATGGATGTATAAAAGGACTTAGGCTATGATATAGTGGGACTTTAAACATTGCTCTGTAAGTACGATATGCAGATAGCATGTGTACCGACTTATGTACAAATTCGACTTAAGAACGTCCTCAGGAAAAACCCACTCGTAACCCGTTTGTGATCACTGTTACAACCAACACTAATACACTGTAAGATTGTACCATCGTACGATATGTTTTCCCATGTTGAGATGGGGGCTTGTCTTTGGCAGCGCCCGGTTGCCAGTCTCCAGCTGACGCTGTTAGAATAAAGTCTACAAAGAACGTGGTCTATGACTCCAACCTCTCACAACAAGTAAATTTGATGTTGCCATGTTTCGAATTTAAATAATTTAGGAACATAGGGACGTGATCACGTGATCTGAAAATTAAAAAAGTGTCATCAACATACCGATGATAGAACAAAGGCTTAAATTGGGGGGGACATTCGGTAAGCCAAAGCTTCTTGTGGTGACAGAGGAAAGCGTTGGCCAACGTGGGACCTAAAGGTGAACTCATAGCAACACCATCACATTGTTTATAAGCTTTGTTATTAAATAAAAACAAACAATCATTTACAGCCAGTTTTAAAAATTCTTTAAATGTGTAGGAGGGTGTAGAGATGTGTAGGAGGGTGTAAAGGGGATGCCGAAGGTGTGTAAGGATGGATAGGGATGTGTAGGAGGGTGTAGAGATGTGTAGGAGGGTGTAAAGAGGGTGCCAAAGGTGTGTAAGGATGGATAGGGATGTGTAGGAGGGTGTAAGGATGTGATACTTACTCTGATGGGTAAATTTCATACATTCCACTCTCGGTCGCCCCTTCAGTCTGATGACCGGCGCAGTCCTTCACTCTGTTGAGGAGAGAAAGAGAGAGATAGAGAGAGAGAGGGGGCAGGGGGAGAGAGAGATAGAGAGAGAGGGGGGACAGGGGGGGAGAGAGAGATTGACTTAATACGAGAGAGAGACAGAGAGAGAGAGAGAGAGTCCTTCATTCTATTGGGAAAGCATAGAGATGAAGACAGACAGACGCAGACACACCCACCTTGACCCAGTACCCAACAACACAGGAGCAGGTGTGGTCTTGGGAAGTATGGTCACTTTCTCACAGACACAATCCAATCCTACAAAATTCCTCTCTTCCAACTATGCTTCTGTTAAATTCTCTCTACAAGGACATAAATCATCTATTTTAACGCCTTTTTAACATCCTCTGTAGTATCTGTAGGGCCTCTCTGAAGGTACTGTAGTTTCTTCTTGCAATCCTGTAGGTGTAGACGGAGTTCTTGATTATCCTCCTGTGGAGCCTCGATCTGGACAGTACAGCGACCTTGTTGGGTGAGTAAATCTTCGTTACGTTGTTGCAGTAGAGTGGTGACGTAGAGCCAGAGTTAACAGTGAGTTTGGTCCTTCGTCGTTAACCCGAGCCAGTACTGTCAACAAACATGGGGGTTAGGGTTAGCTTAGGTGTGGGTAGGTTAACTTAATATTTATTTTAGTTTAAGATTAATAAGGTTTAATTAGGGTTAGGTTAGCTTAGTTTAAGATTAGTAAGGCTTAATTAGGGTAGTTAAGGTTTGTTTTAGGTTAGATTAAGTACGGCTAAACTATGTTAGGGTAGTTAAAACTATGTTAAATTTTTATATTTTTTTTATATTAGGCACTCCCCTACATCCTTGTGTAAGGTGAAGCGCAGAAGCGTTTACAGTGCCCAACAGAGAAGCATGCTAAGTTCATGCTTGCCTTTATGTCTCATGAGTTAAGGGCGTAGAAGCCTGAAGAGTCAAGGGCATAGAAGCCTGAAGAGTCAATGGTTTATGTCATCAAGTTATTGGAAGCTCCAACAACTTGTCCCTGAATACGAATTTGCAACTTTCGATTTACACCAGGTACCTACTTTACTGCTAGGTGAACAGGGACTAGTGGGCTAGGAAGTATGTCCAAACAATTTCCACCGGTCCGGGAATCGAACCCGTGACATCTCGCGTGCGAAGGCAAGAGCGGTACCACTCTACCACCAGCACCCCACTATGCTAAATGAGGTTAAATAGACCCAAGAACAACAAAACAGTCCCATTACCTTCCTCGGGGCTGACATCAAGCAGGAGGATGGGGATGTCAGCTGGTAGTAACTTCTGTAACGACTTGCTGACGTCCAGTAACTGTGCAGTGGATTTCTCCCCTACAAACGCTGTTTGTCGCTGAGTAGCCGACCCCGCGAATTCCCCAGTGTATGCCTCGTGGTCTAGGTCAACCAGCGCCGCCTTACATGATGGAGGTCAACTACTAAGCCACGCCTACCTCCGCTATTTAAGACCTGACCTCGTGGTGACCACTCTTTTCTACCTACACCAACCAGCAAGCAACACCTCCTCCTCCTCCTCCCTGGCGGTCCTAGCTCCCGCCGGCGAGCATGGCGACCCACAAGCTGTCCTCCTCTGAGCATCCTCACCAACCAGCTCTCTCTACATCACGCTTGTAACCACGCTGCCTTCCCAGCACCAAGCTGCATTGTACATTCAATACAACATATATACAGAGAGCACATTGTGAGTTTCCTTTCTCCATCCCATCCTGAGTGCGAACCCCAAACAACTCGTACCCCACAACTGTACCAGCAAGTCTGACGGCACTGTTACCATCTGTTGGGAGATAGATAGATAGATAGATAGATAGATAGATATACATACATATATACATATATACTGTACATACATATACATACATACATACATACATAGTTTTGAAGGCACTAAAAATCAATCAATTAAGAGAGAGAGAGAGAGAGAGACTACCAAATTAAACAGACAATTTAACTTACTGTAGAATTCCCTTTATTTTTAGTTGCTGGAGCCGCTGACACGTCCGTAGCCAACCACGCCCATAGCATACACGCCCACGATACACCCACCCATGCCTGCCGCCCACACATGATTCCTGAAAGTCGAAAATAAATACTTGCGACAATAGCAATGGGGTAAAAAAAATAAACAAGTTTGTCCTTAAATAACAAAAAACCGTTTGCTTCCATTCTACTTTCCTTTAGGACCATTTGTGTTAAATTGTTAATGGCATTTATGAGAGAGCCAGTACTTGCCCAGTAACAGTGTGTAACAGAGATCCAGTACTTGCCCAGTAACAGTGTGTAACAGAGATCCAGTACTTGCCCAGTAATGGTGTGTAACAGAGCCAGTACTTGCCCAGTTACAGTGTGTAACAGAGAGCCAGTACTTGCCCAGGAAGTGTGTAAAAGCGAGCCAGTATCTAACTAATAACAGTGTGTAACAGACGTAACCGACTGCCTAACAGACCGATCAGCGACGAAGAGAATAAAACGTAAATTAAGTAACGTAATGAACGACTCGGCTGAGGAAACACCGCCAGTATTCTGCATAATACACCCCCCCCCCGGTATCCTCCCACAGAGAGATTACCTACCCCATCAAACACTTCGCCCCTCTTTCCCGCCTTTTTTACACTTTTATCCTCTTCACCACTGATCGTCTCGTTTGCCGCTTGGGCGATCGGTTACGTCTCTGTTACACACTGTCTGCAAGTACTGGGCATGTACTGGCTCTGTTACACACTGTTGGCAAGTACTGGGCATGCACCGGCTCCTGAATGTACCTGAACCCGCTCCAGTGTTGGTCAAGTCTTGTCTTGAAAGAGCTCGCACTCGGTGCCGTCACAACACACACTGGTAGATTGTTCCAAGAGTTTACAACCCTCACTCCGAAAAAGTTTGCACTCACAGTTTTCTGGACTTGGGGCTTCTTCAATCTTGAGCTGTGACCCCTTGTGGGGGCGAGCGTCCGCCAGCTCCGAGTAAGGACACTCAACTGAGTAGTGTCCCCTGAGATGCTTATACACCTCAACTAGGTCACCCCTTGCCCGTCTGTAGTATAAGCTAGGCAAGTTCAGGAGCTCCAATCTCTCAGGGTAGCTGAGGTGCCGAAGTGCAGGCACCAGTCTGGTGGCCCTCCTTTGAACATTTTCAACCAACTGACAGTCCCCAGCATATCTCGGGGACCAGACGGGGTGACAGTACTCCAGATGGAGAAGCACTTCACTCCTGAAGATCGTTGCGAGGGACGGACCGTCTATATATCTGAACGACCTTATAAGACCCAATAATCTATTTGCCTGATTTACCTTCTTCTCGCAATGGCCCGAGAACTTCAGCTCATTGTCAACATACACACCTAGGTCTTTCTCACATTCAGTCTCAAATAGTGCAGTTTCTTCATCCCGTTGGGACATATGATACGCCTCCTTACCGTTGATACACCCCAGGTACATCCTCTTACACTTAGTGACATTGAATCTCAGCAACCATTCCTGGAGCCCAGAGAGGTCCTTCTGCAGCTCTTCACAGTCCGCTTGGTTCTTGATTTCCCGAGATAACTTGGCGCCATCGGCAAACATTTGTATGGAGGAGTGTGTGTGTGTGGTATGAGGAGGAAAACAAATATATTTTGTGAATTCGCGCAGAACGAATGTATCCCAGCCCCGGGGGGGGTGGGGGGCGAGAGATGCTATGGCGTTGTTTACATCTCAAAGACGCGTCGGGTGGGCCCAGTAGCAAGTATGTCCCGGTCCGACTAATTACCAAAATGTACCAAATTGTAGCAAAATGTAGCCGCAATGAAGTCAAATAATGGTCCTACATGAATAAATCGGACTGCTAATCACTTCTCGACTAGTATTTGGTGTCACAAAGTCACAAAAAATTGGAAAACGTAATTTAATCCGAGTTGATAGATAGCGTGCATGTACCGAGGGAGCGAGTAATTACCCAAGTGTACCCAAATGTAGCCAGATGTAGCTGCAATGAAGTCAAATAATGGTCCTACAAGCGTAAATCGGGCTGTGAATCACTTCTCGATTATTATTTGGTGTCATAAGTCACAAAAAATTGGTAAACTTAATTTAATCTGAGTCGTGTTGTGTTAGGTTAGGTTAGGTTAGGTACATGCACTCGAACTATTAACTCAGATTCAATTATGTTTTCCAATTTTTTTTTGCTTTGTGACACCAAATACTTGTTGAGAAGTGATTGGCAGTCCGATTTATTCATGTAGGAGCATTATTTGACTTCATTGCGGCTACATTTGGATACATTTGGGTAATTAGTCGGACCCGGTATGTCCCACGTATTTCTAGCTTTGTTAGGTTGTGTTTGATAGATTGAGCATAATGAATGTTATATGAAGAATGTGATGATCTCATGGATCTCGTGGAGGAAGTTTGTAAGCCAGAATAAGGCTAATTCTAGCGTTGCTCTCCAGACATTCACCCTGGAGTGAGTCTACACCACCCCCATATGTTATGCTGGTGGGTTGGGTTTATTGTGTAGTGTTTAATTCCTACTACTGTGTGATACCAATATCTGAATATGACAACAGTTGATGCTTGTTTTGTAAGTATTATTTAAATAACTAGTTATGTCTGATCTAGGTCCCAGCCTTTTCCTTCTCGGGTGATTTCTAGAGTAAATAAATGAGAGAAAACTAAAGTGTGTCCCATCCCTGAATTGGGAGTTTCCTGCTTTGTGCTTCGCTATCTATTTATCTGTCTATCTATCTATCTATATATATGTACATGTACATGTACACACACATATATATATATATATATATATATATATATATATATATATATATATATATATATATATATATATATATATATATATATATATATATATATATATATATATATATATATATATATATATATATATATATATACATATATATATATATATATATATATATATATATATATATATATATATATATATATATATATATATATCTTAAAAATCACACGAGAAAATGGGAAACGATAGTTTGCAGTATATATATATATATATATATATATATATATATATATATATATATATATATATATATATATGTAACCGGTCGGAATTTACTGGACTTTATTTTCTCACTTGACTTGGGGTTCATTAAAGATTATTAGATGGTAATGGCAGTGGAAGCGCCCCTTGAGAAAAATCCCGAACCAGCACAAGAACACTTAAATCTACTAAACAAAATGAATTGTCCGTGACCCGTGGAAGGATAGCGTCTGTGACTGGGATGAATGAGACACACTGTAAAATTTAGACACTTATATTCCCTCCAACACTACAAACACAATCAAATAATGGTACACCAATATGCGCACCTCCTAACTTGAACTTAAAACACTACTCTGGGGAATAAAAGTTATACATGATATAGAAATTATTAGAAACTCAGGCAACAATAAATTTGAAGTATTAAGACATGTTGCTTGCACACATGAAACAGGCCTTAAGGGCTTTCACAAAATAATATCAGTCACTTAGGAAATGGTATTAAAAAATAAGAAATTAAATACTCTACAATGAATAGGCCTTAAGGGCTTTCAACAAAATAATACCAGTCACTTAGGAAATGGTATTAAAAAATAAGAAATTAAATACTCTACAATGAATAGGCCTTAAGGGCTTTAACAAAATAATACCAGTCACTGAGGAAATGGTAATAAAAAATAAGAAATTAAATACTCTACAATGAACAGGCCTTAAGGGCTTTCAACAAAATAATATCACCCCAACAGATGCACTCTTCCTAACCTAACTTAAACACTACTCTGAGGAACAAAGGTTTTACCTGAGATCAGAATTATGAAGAAAAATTAGATGCATTCAAGGAATCAATCACAGTATCACTCTGGTTCCACTTAATGACAAACATTCAAAAAACACTACTATCAAAATTATTTAAGAAATATTAAACTACACACGTCAAGATAATATCAGTAACTGAGAAATGGTATTAACTACACCCGTAATAAGGAAGATAAAATGTTCCTCTAGGTATCTCCTAGAGTCCTAGACTCATGGTCTCAGTGTGTAACCATTAATTTACTCAGATAGCCTCAGTGTACTCCCAGTGCGTCCATGGGCAGGAAGAGAGAACGCCAGCAGGTGTCTATGGCCAGTAGGTAACACTTCTAGCTGACCGAGGACACGTGGTGTTGTGCACCCGAGTGGTAAGAACTGATCACCCACTGCTGATGCTGGTCCCGTGTCGTTTTAGTTGTCGGGAGCACTCGTTCACTCAAGAGATCCTTTGCTACCCCGCTAAACAGAGACAGGCCTACACTGATCGGTCCAATGGCGACAATCGCCACCCTCAATCATCAACGGCAGTCTCAAACGGCAGTCAATCTCTCGCAGTCAACTCCGGTCAACTCCAGTCAAGTGGGTTCTGACGGAAACCCTGAAATGAACTCACTGTTAGCTCTAGTTAACTTTACCACTGCCCTGTCTAACCCTGTCTGGGATTGAATGAGACTTACTTGTTATACTGCAATAGCGCAGCACAGGTGACTAGGCCACGTGACTATTTCTGTGACGGACGCGCAGGGACGTCTTGTCTGCCTGACTGCTCCCCGCGACTGAGGGCCAGCCAGCGTCGCGTCCTCTCAAGGCGTTAGCTTATGCCTACGTGACATATTTTCCGCCTAACTAATAACTCCTTGGGACACCCGTAACATTATTCAGACTGATAAACGATCTATAATAATTTCAAATTCAATAATAGTCCCTTACTTCATGAATCGCATCATTATTAATTCGGTAAATTACATTTAATATCATATAGGCCTAGTTCCCACCATCTCTCGCTATGAGCAGGCAGAGCTCTTTTCCCTCCCGCGACCTTGAACGCTCAGTGTTGCCAATGGCGGGGCATTCGAAATTACTCTGAAATTTCTGAGTATTACATATATATATATATATATATATATATATATATATATATATATATATATATATATATATATATATATATATATATATATATACAGTCAACCCTCACTTTACGCGGTTAATGTAACCCACAGGGTGCCGCGGATAGTGAGGAACGCGTAAAGTGAATAACATAACATGTGGGATTAATTGAAATAGAGTCCGGGCCGACCCCCAAACTCCACTTTTTGACGACACACAACTATGTTGTAGTAAAAATATTATCTTAACTTGATGATGGTATGCAAAAACAATTAATAATTAAGAGAAATATCAATAATATTAGGTTTTCTAACACTTACATTAGTAGAAAAGATGGCTGGGCACACGGGGATGGGCGGTTGGTTCCGAGGCAGAGGGCAGATTATTGGCCCTCACTTGTATCAATTGTATCACTATCCACCATAGAGGCTTGCAGGGCCTCTTTGTCAAACCCCTCAAAGTCCATATAAGTTCATATCTTCACTATAATTATCACTATCACTGACTTGGGCCGGCTGTGGTGGGTGGCGGGTGAAGAACTCGGTAATGTTTTGATGACTGGGCTACCTTGTGCGCACCATGCTCGCGCAGCTTAAACAACATGGCGGATGGCGGGAGGTTTGAATCCAAAAATGGCGCGGCTCGCCAGCCGCTCTACGCGTAAAGGGGTACACGCACGGCGGAATGTGAGCATTCCTGTTTCGGCAGGGTACCGCGTAAACGTGGAAATGCGGAATGTGGGACCGCGTAAAGCGAGGGTTGACTATATATATATATATATATATATATATATATATATATATATATATATATATATTTATTTATATATATATATATATATATATATATATATATATATATATATATATATATATATATATATATATATATTCTGATAACCACAAGGAAAGAAGAAAACACAAAGTTCCCAAGCGCTTTCGTGTAATTCACATCTTCAGGGGTGAGTACAGACTAAAGAGAAATACAAACCAAGGTGTATATATACAGAGGAGGGTGAGACCAGGTCCACAATGGATAGGTATTAGGTAATGACCCTACTAATCTTTAAATAGCACACAACGGTTGGTGGTCAGGTCAGATGGTTAAGTGACCCGACCTTCTCACCTGGTTACAAATCTTCTTAATTACAAAATTGTCCAGTTTGTACATGCCGTTACTCAAATTTAAATTCATGTTTAATAAGACTTGCATATATATATATATATATATATATATATATATATATATATATATATATATATATATATATATATATATATATGTACTTACGTACGTACGTACGTACATCCATCCATCGGGAACTGCCCGTGCCATTTATGTGGATGTCAGTAGCATTTTACCCACTCCAGTTGGTATGAAACACGAGGTACCATATATACTTCATTTTTAGTCCATATAACACGCGGACTTTGAACATATAATCAACGACCTCACCAGCCAGGACTCGAACCCTCGACCTACTGTGTGGGACCAGGGAACGCTACCGACCATGCCACAAAGACACTAAAGGCAGTTCTAGACTATGTTATATTTCACACAAAGCCTGTTCATCGAGCTGATGGCGCCGTGAAGTACCGGTATATATATATATATATATATATATATATATATATATATATATATATATATATATATATATATATATATATATATATATATATATATATATATAGCAAAGCACAAAGCAGGGATAGGACACACACTTGTAGTTTTCTCTCATTTATTTACTCTAGAAATCACCTGAGAAGGAAAAGGCTGGGACCTAGATCAGACATAACTAGTTATTATACATTATTACATTATACTTACAAAACAAGCATCAACTGTTGTCATATTCACATATTGGTACCACACAGTAGTAGGAATTAAACAATAAATAATAAACCCAACCCATCAGCATAACACAGGGGAGTGGCTGTTGTTGTCGACTCACTCCAGGGTGAATGTCTGTAGAGCAAAGCTAGAATTAGCCTTATTCTGGCTTACTGACTACCTCCACGAGATCATCACATTGTTCATATAACATTTATTATGCTCAATCTATCAAACACACCCTATCAGAGCAAGAAATACGTGGGACACACCTGTTACTGGGCCCACCCGACGCGTCTTTGTTATGTAAACAACGCCGTAGCGTCTCTCCACCCCGGGATGGGATGCATTCGCTCCTGCGCAAATTCCTTTTCAAACCCACAAAATATATTTAGGTTTTCCTCCTCGGAGCTTACAAAAATACATATCCATATCAATAATATTCTAAATCACAAAATAGTTGTCTCGAGTTCCTCATACCACATCTGCCCCCACTTAAACTTATCATGGTCCCCATGATACTGGGTACAGTATATAAGAAAATAAATGACCTAACATTCTGAGGCATTGAGCAGTTGGTAGGAGGAACTTTACAAATTGTACTGCCAGATAGGAACTAACAATGTAAAACTTATATCTATAGCGCCAAAATACTTTGGATTGTCGATTGAGGAAACTCCAACATGCCAGTTTCGCTTTAGCCACATGCAAGAATTACCCACATTGGCCACACCCTTACCGTACCTAATGGTAGTGTATGAAGGGATAAGAAGGAGGTTGGGAGGGAGCCAATTTCCCCCGCCTGCATTGGCTCAATCAAGACTTCAAGTTTGGGACATCTCCGTAAGCTTCGGATGTAAATACTGACTGCCTGGCGGCAGTTTGCAGGGATTCTTGTTGGTTTCCACCTAGAAGAGGAGGCAAACCCCACTTGGTCTTTCTGCTGCCATCGATGGATGCTCTCAATCTCTTGGAAGCACTTAGATAAAAATCTGTTTCCCTTTATAATACTACAGTCAACATATTGGGGACCAAAATCCTTCACTAGAACTTCTCGACATTGTCTAAGTACATTCATACCTATCAACCCAGGGGCTTGACTAGCAGAGCTCTGCTCCCCCTTCCTCACTAGAACCTCAACCTGCTCTATTTTATATTCAAGAATCTCAACATCCACCAACATGTAGCCCAGGTATGGTATTGACCCACCATTAGCGGCTTTCAACACGAGACCCTCCAGGGAATGTAATCCAACTACGGTACCCTAGATTCAAAATATCTACTATAAACTGTCTCTGAGACAAGAGACACCTCACTACCAGAATCCAGAAGAGATGTAACCAAGACTCCTCCTATCTTAACTGCAGTGACAGGGGTTTTCCCCACCAGCCTGTCCTTACTCCACTCTCTGTGTGACCAGCCCACTTGTTCTACCCCTACTGGTGGGCTTCCCACAGCAAGGGTTGGCCATTTCCCTCCTCTCTAGCAATTTCCGACACTCCCGTGGTCTTGACTCCATTTCTTGGCTGCTGAGAGGCCCACCTTGGTGGACCTCCCCCCCCTTGACCTTGGTTCCGGTGCCAACAGGTGGCTGCCCTGTGCCCCCACTGCTCACATATATAGCACTCTCCCTGGAACGAGAGTGGCCTTCCCTTGTTAAAATGTTTAACTTCCGGTGACCCCTTAATTTGGACTAGGTCTGTCTTCACCGCCTGTAAGATTGTACCATCGTACGATATGTTTTCCCATGTTGAGATGGGGGCTTGTCTTTGGCAGCGCCCGGTTGCCAGTCTCCAGCTGACGCTGTTAGAATAAAGTCTACAAAGAACGTAGTCTATGACTCCATTTCCCTCCTCTCTAGCAATTTCCGACACTCCCGTGGTCTTGACTCCATTTCTTGGCTGCTGAGAGGCCCACCTTGGTGGACCTCCTCTCCCTTGACCTTGGTTCCGGTGCCAACAGGTGGCCGCCCTGTGCCCCCACTGCTCACATATATAGCACTCTCCCTGGAACGGGAGTGGCCTTCCCTTGTTAAAATGTTTAACTTCCGGTGACCCCTTAATTTGGACTAGGTCTGTCTTCACCGCCTGAATATCTACTCGTAATTCAGCAAGCATCTTCTCCACCCCACTCTCTTGAGGTACACTTCCATGGGGGTTTAATGTTTCTCTCACTTCCTTAACCATGGGCGAACATTCGTTTATAGCTGTAACCACACCCTTAGATGGGTTCTTTTCCTTAATTGTCTGCTTTGTCGTCTTCTTTGATTCTTCTGCAGCTATCTGTACCAATTCCTCATAAGACATTCCAGGCCGGCCACGCAAATACCAATGTAAGCCACTCTGCAACCCTTGATCCCTTAAACCCTTAAGAAAAACCTCTTTCAAAGTATCCGACCTACTGACGACTTGCATTGGGGCTACTTTAACTATCTCCTCATGCAGCGTCTCAAGAGCATCTCAATAGGTCCACACATTTTCCAATACACCCTGAGTCCTCTGATAAAGTCTAAAATGGAGTTCACCCCAGCGTCAGATTTTCTCCATAAGTATCCTTTAAAACTGCGAGAACCCCTTCACTATCACAACTGTCACTCCAAGCCAGTTTTTCTACCCTTTTCTGAGCAGGACCAGTGAGAAATTTAAGAATATAGTTGACTGACCCTCTACCCTTGTAGCCAAGCAACCTTATGTTACGCTTGGCCTCAGCTATCCACTCACCTACATTAATTTGGTTTAAATTATCAGGAGTCCCCGAGAAAGTCCTGAGCTTCATCTCATGGGCTACCACTTGAGGGAAAATATCAACATGGTCCTCTTTGTGCATAGGCTCACCCCTCTGTTCAGACTGTGAGACCCCAGTTTCCATCTTAACACTCCTAGTGGGACTGCTCACCCCCTGTTCCATCTGGTTTGTGAGCCTTTGCACTTGATTACATAAGGGTAGGATACTCTGATGATACAATTCACTTATCTCCGAGCTTCTCAAGTTGATCAAATTCTCCTCTGGAACGTGATGTGGGTATGGGTAACTCATGCTTGGCTGCTTCCAGATTCGTCTTCCTCTATGTAGGTAACTGCTTCACCGGTTCAAGCTCTCTCCTCCGCTGTCGATCCTCAGGAGGCGGTGGTGCCGTGCTCCTCCCCGGGTAATTTCGGCTATAATAATTACTGCCTGGGTGCTGCTTGTTCTTTGCTCTATAGGGGTCAATCTCTACTTACTCATGCAAGCAATTGCATACCCCGCATCTCCACCAAGTGTAGCAAAGCACAAAGCAGGGATAGGACACACACTTGTAGTTTTCTCTCATTTATTTACTCTAGAAATCACCCGAGAAGGAAAAGGCTGGGACCTAGATCAGACATAACTAGTTATTATACATTATTACATTATACTTACAAAACAAGCACCAACTGTTGTCATATTCACATATTGGTACCACACAGTAGTAGGAATTAAACAATAAATAATAAACCCAACCCACCAGCATAACACAGGGGAGTGGCTGTTGTTGTTGACTCACTCCAGGGTGAATGACTGTAGAGCAAAGCTAGAATTAGCCTTATTCTGGCTTACAGACTACCTCCACGAGATCATCACATTGTTCATATAACATTTATTATGCTCAATCTATCAAACACACCCTATCAGAGCAAGAAATACGTGGGACACACCTGTTACTGGGCCCACCCGACGCGTCTTTGTTATGTAAACAACGCCGTAGCGTCTCTCCACCCCGGGATGGGATGCATTCGCTCTTGCGCAAATTCCTTTTCAAACCCACAAAATATATTTAGGTTTTCCTCCTCGGAGCTTACAAAAATACATATCCATATCAATAATATTCTAAGTCACAAAATAGTTGTCTCTCGAGTTCCTCATACCAGTTTCAGAAGGTCGTTCGTTAACCGAAACCATTGTTTCAATGGGTTTTTGGGTAATTGGTTCCAGCTCACCGAAAATTTCCTAAATTCAACAAAAATGGTAGAAAAGTTCACTTACTTTGAGGTGTGTATGTAGAAGGCTCCTCGATGATGATGATGATGATGATGATGGGATTTAGAATGGGGGTGGAGGCGAAGGAAGAAGAGAAGGCACCCCATGGTGCCATTTCACCCATAAAATTTTAGCTCTCTGGTGTAATTCAAGATTATTTTCTTTAAATCAACACTGCACTGCATTATATATTGTCAATATATAAAATATATTTCAAAATGACCAATAATTTGCTTGGAAACACAGAAAAAAAGCGTTTAGTTGAAGGGAGTCTCAAGCAAGATGTTACCTCCAGTGAAAACAGAGAGACTAACTCCTGTTTGCTGTGTTAAGAGGCTGGATGCCGCGCATTAAACTAGTCACTTTACCTTCAATTATGTTCAATAATTGTTAAAATGACTAAAAAATTGAATATTAAACTTTTAAAATTATTGAATAGTATAAACTTCTTGATATTTACTAAAATAGTAAGGAATTTAAGTCCTAGAACCGATTAATGTATTGGCGGACTGATACTAAAGCTGGTGGGCCATAAATGCAAGCTGTATTGAAATTGACTCATAAAAACTGGTATCGAGTTGCTCGTTAACGATTAAGAACTTATGGAAGGTAAATCTTTAACAAAATCGTTAACGAGGATCTAACTTATAAAGTATATACTATGATTGCATTGAACATACAAATTTTACTTTTAATTAATTTTTATTACACAGGGCTAAAAAAAATTTTCTTGTGCAAAATATATGGCGTTTATATTCAAATTATTTAACTGTCTTGCAAGGATTCTAGCAATGCAAATAATATTCTGAGGAAGATGGGGAGGAGGAGATGATCTGATGACACTTTCGACGGTTAGAAGCCGAGGTCTAATTAATTTTATTGTTTATGTCCTTTAGATTGAGTTTTTGCTTTTTGTTTATAAAATGTCACTGAACTGACCAGGGAGAATATAATTTACTTTCCTGGAATTCTTGTAAGATAGTGATTAATTTAATAAAATCATGCTACATAGTTTGCACTAGACAAAAATTTTAGTAATCATTTAGTACATTATTTTGAGGACATGTACAGTACAGCTTTGCCCTTAGGACAGTGTGGCAATTTTAAAATATGATGCATGAATTGACTCCATGCAAAATAGGAAAGATTAGCTTTAAATTAAAACATTGTCATAATTATGGATGTCGCTTTAAATCAATAATCTTAAATTAAAATGCTTAATCGATGTTCTACTGTACAAGGGATGACTAAACTTAAATTTACCCAATATAGCTATCTTGAATCTAAACATCAAAGCACTCTATGTAGTTCCAGGTAAAATTTTTACCCATTAATTAATATAAATGATGATATATCCAGTGGTTCATTAATGAATCATCAAAACAATAACAGCACTATGTTGTCATGTTTAGCTTGCATCGACATTATCAAACAAAGTCCAGACAATGTATCGCCGCTACAAATTTACTCGTATCTCCATCTAGTACTGATATACTTTTAAATGCACTGAAATCTTTTTAGAAATCTACCATAGCAAGTGCAGTAATACCCGCTTAACGTGGTTTAAGCCAAAGCGTTTACATATCTGTGATTGCCTACATCAAGCCGAACTTTCATAGCGGGTTTTTCCGCGATATCTGCAGCGAGTGTCCGGCTCGAGCGCTATTTTTAGTGCCCACCTGCCTGCTCCGCCTCCTCCCTCCTCCCCCACGCCTCCTCCTCCTTCCTCCCACTTAGGCCAACATGAGTTGCGCGTGCATCTATCACTGACGTTATGGCCGTGTCGGACTGTGATTGGCCACCATCCTACCCCCTCTGCTGGCTGTGGTGGCTTAAAATGTATAGCGTGTCCACCCGGGGGGGAGGAGGGAGGAAGGAAAAGACAACCCTTCACCTGCGGCAGTTTCCTTACTCAGGCACTGGTATCATTGAACCCAGTGTTCCTGAAATGAAGCTGCGGGATCACCTGCACCGAGAGACCTTTCGCACACTGGACCCAGCCACCCAAAAGCCCAAGAAGACCGCCGTGGTCTCCTAGCTACGAGTGATTTCGTTATTCCCAAGATTTGGAGAAAGGAACACGACAAGTTGATCGCGCGCCAGCATAACATCATGAATCTCGATTAAGCACTATCAAGAAGGATGCAGCCAAGATCAAAGAGCACATGAAAATCATTTAAGTCTGCCAGGTGCTTCAACGATCAGGTAGTGCGACAAGATTGTGGCAAAAGTGGAAAAATTGCTGGTGAGTTGTTGGTTGATCAGTGGCGGCATAACATGGCGGTGGACCGCTCGGCGGAGTGCAGGAATCGCCGTGAGCTATATGCAGCAGTGTCATGTAAGCTGGGGTGCAAGCCCAAACCGCTTTCATCTGCTTCCTCTGGTTGGCTGCATAGGTTTTGAAGAGGAACAAGATCTCAACATCAGCATTGGTGGTGAGGAAGCGAGTGTTGACCGTGTGGCTGACTAGAGATTTTCCTCTGTTCTTGCTCTTGGTGCCGCTGGAGGAAGGACAGTGTACACCGACGACCAGGTGTTTAACATGGTGAATCTGGTCCTTTTCTGGAAAAAGCTACCGTCCAGTCCTTCGTTGTAAAGAATGCCAGCAGGATTCGGGGGCCGGAAGATGCAGAAGGAACGCATCACCGTCCTGTTTACCACCAATGCCTCCGGTACCTGTAAACCAGAATGGTGATTTTTGACACTGCGCACCAGAACCATGAACGAACAAGCTTAAAATGTCCACTGGCCTTCAACCACGTAAGGCGTGGATGTCCTCTTCTGTCCCTCTTCTGGTTTTGACGACTGTTTTGTTCCTGACGTGAAGAAATTATGCGAGCAACAGAATGTTCCATTCAATATTTTGTTGCTCTTGACAACTGCTGGACTCGCCCTGCTTATGGATAAATGCTAGCGTCAAAGTGGTCTTCCTTCTCCCCAACTTTTCGTCATTAATCAGCCCTGGACCAGGGGTTGATCTGCAATGTGAAAGCTGCGTACTCTGCCAAGTTCAAGCTCTGAACCCCATGACTGTGACCGGGGAACGGATTTGGTAAAACGTTACTCTGACCACCTACGTGATACGGTAGTCCCCATTAGAGGTTCACGGCGCCATAAGCTCGTTGAACAGGCTTTGTGTGAAATATCACAGAGTCTTGGACTGCTTTTAATATCCTGTGGTCCAGAGGTAGCGTTCCCCGGTCACAGTCATGGGCTCAAGTGGGCCGTGAGTTGAACCCTGCGGGTTGAGGTGTTGATTGTATGTAGAAGTCCATGCTTTTTTGGTTATCATATACTGAATCACGCGCACCTACAGTGATTTACCATATATATATATATATATATATATATATATATATATATATATATATATATATATATATATATTATTTATATATATAATCATACCCCGCCAGGATTCGAACCCACGATCTTATAAGTGTGACAGGAACGCTACCTCTGGGCCACAGGACACTAAAGCAGTCTAGACAATGTTATATTTCACACTTATATGATCGTGGGTTAGAATCTCCTAGCTAGTATAGTCAGTGCTTATTAGCTAATGAAATATATATATATATATATATATATATATATATATATATATATATATATATATATATATATATATATATATATATATATATATATATATATATTATTTGACCGTGTCGTATTTTCTATATTTTTATATCATGCTTCCATGTTGTTCCATATTATTCCTGTAATGATGTTATATTTACTATTATATATTCTAGTCACCTTACCTGTGCTGTTAAGGTTTTAACTGTCATTATTTGTTCAAGCCCATCTTATTTCTTCATTTAGTACTGCAACAAGCATTCTTTGTTTCTCTAACGACCATCTGCATCGTTAAACGACCCATATTTCACAGGCTTGTCTTATTGGAGGGAGCCTACCTTATATATAGTACCCACCAGTAGACGGAGTTCAGTCCAGTCCTCCTGTTATTCAGTCCACGTTCTTTTGAGTGACACCCGTCACCTGTTACTTAGACTTTATTTTTTTTCTGTGTTGTTCCTGTCGCCACCAATGTGGTATATCTATGTGAGTACCTATTCATGTCTCTTATGTGTCCATCAGTGCCTGCTTAGTTACATTTAAGTAATTCAGTGTTGTTTCACCATAGTTAATTTCAGTGTTAGTTATTTTATATGTTTATGCAGTGTTAACGTAATCCAATGCTTTATGTTTATTCTTTTGCTGTTTCGATGTTTTAGTATCATTTGCGTCTTGAAAGTTTCGATAGTGAATCAATTTGTTGTGACAGCCTACGAGGCTCTTTATTGTGTCAGTATTTAATTTAATTAAATTCTTAAAGGTTTACTTTATATATTTTTATCCCCTTTTGATTTACTTCACTTTTTTTTGTTTGGTTACGCCTAGAACCTGGATATTAAAGTAAATTAAGATAGGCAGCTTTTTTTTTTTACTTATCTGAATTATTATTATTATTACAGGAGTATTAAATTTTTGCCCCCAGGCCCCAATGTGGGTTAGTGACCTCTGCCCAGGTGGGCTAATCCCCGTAAAAAACAACAACAACAAAGCCGCAGGAAATTAAGGTTTGTTTACATCCGGCAGTTCGGCTGCTCTCTCTCTCTGCTTGTCTATACAGAGTACAACATTTAACCCTTCAATATATATGAGCAGTAAATAAGTGTGCTTTCATATTCTTATGTAGAGTAATGACGATATGTTTTCACATGTGCGCACTTTGTTTTTTTTACCATTTGTGGTTAGCTACTTATATTGTTCCATTTATTAACATTAAATAACATTACTTCAAACAACCATATTAATTTTTTTTACATTAATTTTACTACAGCTACAATCAGGGTCTTATTTTCTTCAGTTTTATATGTAGAACCAATCAGTCACTGGTTTTCTAAGCTTTAACAAAAACAATGCCGGCAGCCTTCTCATCTCCTCGTGTGTTTTAATATTCCACGTATTATTAGTAAATTGTATTGTTCATTTTGCACACACAAACATTAATTCAATAAAAACAAATTCAGAAACATTAATTAAAATATATATGAACAGTAAATAAGTGTTGCTTTCATATTCTTATTTTAAAGTAATGACGATATGTTTTCACGTATGCGCACTTACATACGCGATCTCTCTTTTTTTCTTTACCATTATCGTTAGCTACTTCTTTTGTTCCATTTATTAACATTAAATAACATTACTTAAAACAACCATATCAATTTTACTACAGCTACAACCAAGGTCTTATTTTCCTCAGTTTTATATGTAGAACCAGTCAGTCACTGGTTTTTAATCAACGAAAACAATGCTGTCTCATTTCCTCGTGTTTTAATATTCTATGTATTATTAATGAATTGTTTTGATCATTTTGCACACATAAACATTAATTCAATAAAAAAGGCATTCAGTAATATATATATATATATATATATATATATATATATATATATATATATATATATATATATATATATATATATATATATATATATATATATATATATATATATATATATATATATATATATATATATATATATATATATATATACATATGCGTGTAATCAAGACCACAAGCAAATAACCCAGCAAGACCCATCATTATCAGTTGGGTCAATCCCTAATAAACTATCTAAATGGTTAGTTTCTTTACTAAATCCCAGCGTTAATTATATTCTCCTAGGTCATATCACTGGCATTTTTAAAATGAAGAAAGCGTAGTAGGACTGTTAAATAAACACACAGAGACCTTCGCCTCAAACTTATCACATCAACCCCACCCCCCAACCCCTCACTGACTGGCTGGCTCCGTCAGTCCCCCCAGCCTTTTGGGCTTACAGTTTTTATCTCATATAATCTCTCAGACTAAGGATTAGGGGATTATAATTTGCATTGCTGGAATCCTTGCAAGACAGCCAATAATTTGAACATTAATATTTTATTTTTGCTCAAGAGATAAAAATTATTTGTACTATACAGTGTACAGTACTGTAGTACATTTTTATAAAAAAAGTTTTCAACTGTATTTTTGGGTGGAATTTACATAAGATGTCTTCATTTATTTTTTCATCCATTTACATGCACACACCATACTAAAGAAACGTAATAGAAATAAAATAACCTTAGTGCAAAGCTGGAGTGCACATGTAGGCTACTAATTTGATTACGGTATTAAAATTGTTTTGTCTAGTGCAAATTATAGCATGTTTACATATTCAAATTAATCCAGTATGTTACAAGAATCCCAGGAATGTTAATTATATTCTTAGGTCATTTTCACTGGCTTTTTTATAAAAGCTTAGTCATAGAACTGATAAATATACATGCGTTAGACCTGCCAGGCCTTTGCCAACTGTCAAGCGATACTACCTCCACCTCCCCCCACGCTGGCTCACCTCTCCCCCATCTGCCCATTGCTCGAATCCTTGTAAAAGTGAATAATTTTAATATAGCACGTCATGTATTTTGCACAAGAGATAAAAGTGTCACCTGTGTCACATTACAGTAGTTATTTAAAGAGTGAAAATGTATATGTGGGTATATAGTATTCCACATACGCGTAAGTATAAATACAGTACAAAAGTTTATGTGATGATGGAACTATGATCCACATTTAGGTTAGCGTCACGTTTCCAGGAGCGTATCTAGGACGTTAACTGGTGCACTAAACTGTATGGATATATGTT
>NW_024750875.1:351655-367151 GCF_018991925.1 Homarus americanus
AGAGAGCACATCGTGATTTTTGAGTGTGAACAAAAACATCCCATACCCAACAAATGGTGACCCCCGGAGTGACCCACTCACACAGGATGGAGGAGAAACAGATCACGCTCCCAGTCTTCAAGCAACATGGAAGACTGGCTTATCCACACAGAGGCAGCTCTCATCGGCTCTACAGCTACTGTCTCTATACCGCAGGTTAGACACCCTGGAGCAGCACTACTTCTCTAAGCAGACACCAGCTCCTCTTCCTGCCCCAAGCACCACGTCCTACCGACCCCAACACACCCGTCCTGCCTCAGACGCCGCCCCCGGCCCAGAAGTACCCCCTGCCGCTCATCCCGAAGCGGCCCCTGCTCCTGACGCGGACCCACAAACCCCTCTTTTCTCCCTCAGGTACTCCTTGCTACTGTCCTGCACCCTGCTGCTGTCGTGGACCCAGCTGCTGTCACGAGCCCTCATCCGCTTCTGCTGACGCAGCCCTTGCTCCTGACCCAGGCCCAAACACCCCAGCAGGCGCATCTGACGACTCTGTACCTGTCGCGAGTGAAACACAACATTTATCGCCTCCACACACCCTCTTTCTCCCTCTCTTCTCCCACAGATATTGTGTATCTAGACAGTTGTCTCTTCTAGCGGCCGGCTCATCCACGCCCTGCCGTTATGTCCCACATGAGGCATGCACCGCCCGTTCTGCCTCACATGTGCCATGCAACCCTGCAGACAACAAGTCTCCTACACCGCCTGGAGAGGAGGGAGTATTGTAGTGGATTTCTCCCCTACAAACGCTGTTTGTCGCTGAGTAGCCGACCCCACGAATTCCACCGTGTGTGCCTCGTGGTCTAGGTCAACCAGCGCCGCCATACATCACGGAGGTCAACTACTAAGCCACGCCAACACCCGCTATTTAAAACCTGACCTCGTGGTGATCTCTCTCTTTCTACCTACACCAACCAGCCAGCAACACCTCCTCCTCCTCCTTCGCCGCTGCCTGGCAGCCCTCGCTCCCGTCGGCGAGCATGGCGACCCACAAGCTGTCCTCCTCTGAGCATCCTCACCAACCAGCTCTCTCTACATCACGCTTGTAACCATGCTGCCTTCCCAGCACCAAGCTGCATTGTACATCCAATACAACATGTATACAGAGAGCACATTGTGAGTTTCCTTTCTCCATCCCATCCTGAGTGTGAACCAAACATCCCATACCCCACAATACAGTATGTTGACTTAGGAAACAGTCCTGAACTGTTTAAAGAAAATCCTCCGATTCAGAGTTACCCGGACAGCATAAGCGCCGATGCGGTCCGGTCGCATGATTTCAAGTCCAGAAAAAGCCTCAAATTAAACCATATAGTAAGTTCTTTAGCTAGGTTGATTAGGTCTGTTTTTCATACCCACAAAGGTTAAGTTACGTTTATTTTAGAAATAACCATTTTCAACACATTTGCACAAACTACAAGTGTCCACTGTAAAAAACAGTGAAAATCCATAGTTTTTAAAATCGTTTTCTAGCAATTTCGGCTGTGGGTTAGTCATGAATTATTACCCCTTTTCAAAAACGACTTATATCCTATGGAAAATGTCAGATCTGAACAAAACACATCAAAATACATTAGAAATCAAACATCTCCTGAAAAAAATCGAGGGTGTGATAAAACGAATAATTACCAAATGCTGACGTAATAAAATAACAGAGCGTTATCAAAGACTGACCTGAGTCTTCCACAGGTGGACGGTCTTGAAACCAGGTCTCATGGGGTTGTCATTAATGTCATCAACAATAATGGTGATAGGGTGAGTAGCAGCCAGTCCACCAGCATCTGTCACCACTATCTCGGCTGCCAGCTGACGGTGCTCCTCTCTATCCAATGGCCCCATCGTCCAAACCTGAGCTCCACCGCGCCCACTGTCTAAACCTGTCCACATATATACATACAGTGGTATATAAGCTGACACTGAAGAAAAAATAGACATGACTTATTTGTCTTTGGAATTTATATTATTTGTAACAAAACCAGAAGCTTCTGGGCAGTATAACTTGTTGCATATTTTTTATATTTTATTTAAAATTTTACAATTTACATATATACATAAATGTTATAGGCTATGGCACACATTCGTACTACACGCTATGAAATTATTCAGCGGTAGGACAACATGTCACACAATCTGTACTCACTCAGAAGGTAGACTTCACCGCATGAAAAGATTAGCAATTCACAAATTTTACATAGTAGGCTCTCGCCAATAACGACTTCCACAATAACGTTTTCGACAATAACGGTAAGTTACAATAGATACCCATTTTCGATAATAACGTCTGGATTCTCTTGAATAACGGAAATTTCGCGGGAAGCGTCCGAGCGCATCAATGATAGCATTTGTTTGCCGCCATGTTGATGACATAGTTGTCCACTCCGCCTCACTCTCACTGTCACACACGCTCAGTGGAATACAGCGCTGCGCCAACGTGCGAGATTTTCGCCACTATAACCAGTGGTTGTTAGGGTCAGTGATCAATAATGGCTTCCGCATTTTTGCCTGTGGAGGCTAGGGGAGGTGGTGGAGGGAGTGATTTGCCACCTGAATGACTGGGAACTTTTAAAGTGAGGAAATTGAACTGTCCTGAGTCTACAGTGCGAAATATTAAGAGGAACTTAGAGGAGACCAAGAAGAGTATTGTGCTGGCTAAAAATATTTCGGTAGTGATGGAAATGCGAGGCGAGCTATGAATGATAAAGGCGATAGAAACGGGTTGTTAGTGATAACAGAGCATTTTCTTGTGAAATGGTTAGCCTGTAGATTGAAGGACAGTGCAAGTGTTAGCGGCCCTCAGATATGGAACAATCATCACACCAAGCACCTCAAGAACTAAGTGTTATATTACTCAAACTCTTTATTTTGATGATTGAATAGCAATTCTTTTTATTTCAGCTAACAAAAAGTGTTAGGAGGGCTTCAAGGGGAAAAAATGGGTGAAATTCTTGTGGCAGCGGCACCAATAAACCCTTTTTACATGTACTTTTAATGTCACACAAATAACGTTTTCGCTAATAACGGTGTTTTTCAGGCACCTGTTCAACGTTATTGGCGAGAGCCTACTGTATTATCAAAGTAAAATCTTGTTTGAAAATAGAACTTACATTTCCTGTAAATATGTCTATTATGATGGCTGAAGGTCATGAGCTATAGGGTGTGAAGTTAATTACAAACGTAGACAACATAAAATATACAAAACCAGAAAAAACAACATTCAGGAACTTTATGATTTTTATTATATATTAAAGGATTCAATATATACTGCACAAAAATACCCTGGTAATTCATTTTTTTGCGTCTGTCTCTTACGGATCTTAATAAAATACTGTTTACAGAAATCTGATTATATGAAACAAATGTGAAAATAAAAGTTAAGGGATAGAAGTAAACAGCGAAGTGCATCATTTTTGGCTGGCGAACCACACGTTTCTTCATACTAGCTAACATTGTTCGTGTGCCAGCCAACAACGCTAACACACTACAAGTACACGATATTTTAACGAGTCATCGAAACCGCTACCCTAAATTTGGTACCATTCAAGTCACTATCATTATGTATGAGGATGAGAAAACAATTTACATATTATAGTCTTTTATTTTATTACAACTCGTTTTTTTTTCAGTTCCGTCTCCTTCCTAATTGCTAGATATTTGTTGTTCTTGGCAAGAACTACATAAATAATATCATGAAGAGCGATATTTAAATTAAACTGACCTAATTATTTCACAAATTGTTTTGTAGTATTCACTGAAAAGTCATACTGTGCTTTAACGAAAAAGAAATAGTGCCCTAACGAGAGGAAGAGACCAGTTCTTTAACACGAGGAGTAATTCTTAAACGAGGGAAAGAAAGGGAGAGAGAGAGACTTGTGTTCAACGAGGAAGAAAGGGAGGGAGAGTTTTGTTCTAGAGAGAAAGATGAAATACTTTAATGAGTGAAACAGGTCAGTGACGCTGTAACGAGGGGGTCAAAAAATAATATTCAAGTTAAAATCATCGCCTAATATCCACCATCACACCAATAACCTACAACAACTTCTTAAGATCTTGGGGATTTCCTCCTCCTCTCATAATCATATTCTCCAGGAGAGTGGAGACGGCTGGTAAATAGAGAACCTCCTGTTTTATACACCTCGGCTGTGATTTCATTAGGCCCGGAGGCTTTGTTATTTATGGCAGTAGCTACCTCATCATGGAATAGAGGATAGCTGAGGTGGGTCAGTTCTGGGTGCTGAGGGACCTGCTGGGTAGTGAGGACACCCACATCGGTGTGTCGGTTGAGCAGCGAATGGTAACACACACATACACACCTGCAGCACCAACATATCACAAACGTATGCAGGGCTGCCGCTCATCCGACTGTCTGTATTCTATCGCGTTTTTTTAAGGTAATTAATAGTTCTTTGTAGATAACTTTCAAATGACGAGGTATGACTTAAATATTTTGAGCACTATGAACACGTCCAATAAAAGGCAAAGAGAAAACACAATGCAGGGGCAGTATTGTCTTCAGGCATTTTTGTATAGTAAAATGTAATTACTATTGACTTCAGAATATTTCCAAATATCAAGTGCACATGCCCTATATATGGACCCCCCTTTTGGTATTCCTGGATCCGCCCCTGCAATGTTTGAATTAGTGTTGTTTAATGAGCACACACACACACACACACATATATATATATATATATATATATATATATATATATATATATATATATATATATATATATATATATATATATATATATATATATATATATATATATATATATATATATATATTATGTAAAAATCAGTACTTCATTTATTAATTACATCAATCAGTTGTTGTACAATACATCCGCGATATTGACATTCATACGACCCCCCTTTACACTTAGCATATTCTTCCATAGTGATAAGGGCATTTAGTTTTGCAATGCCAAAACGTCCAACGCAAATCTTCCAATTTCATCACATTTAAGGTTCCTATCATTATCTTTCAATTTCATTAATTTCTTTTAGAAATTTAAAATATCCAAACTTATTGTTTCGTCATCTATTGTCTCCCAGAATAGCCTTTGCCACTGATCCTTTAACTCCTAAATGATTCCATTAAATATCCTTGATACCAATTCAACCAAGTCTGACAACGATGTTCTTGGAATCATTGGATATAGAGCTTTTTGGGGATTAAGGCTATTTTTCATTAAGGGATCAGTGATATTAAGCCTCTCTTTAATTTATGTGCACATTACCTTCAAAAAGTTTTTGCGTCTCATATTGACATCTAATATTATGGTTCGATTTTGTGCAAAATCCGGTCTATTTTTATATAGTTGGGTAATTTCTTTCTTTATTATTATACGGTATTTAGAGAACCATTTAAGTGAGGGGTTTATGAAGTTATCAAAATTTAGATTAAGGTTCCA
This sequence comes from Homarus americanus, assembly GCF_018991925.1. NCBI lineage: Eukaryota > Metazoa > Arthropoda > Malacostraca > Decapoda > Nephropidae > Homarus > Homarus americanus. The sequence goes on from NW_024750875.1 coordinate 357,106, forward strand.
TGAATTTGGTAAATGGAAGCGTTTATTAATCTAACCAGAACAAACAGAAACTATGCTGTATGAGGCAACGATGATAAATGTTTTAGTAACTTTAGTCATCAGAAGAAAAACTAATTAATCTGCACCTTCTCTACAGTGAGAGAGAAAAAAAAGACAGATTTTCCAAAGATGGCAAATCAGGATCTCGGGTTGGAACACTTCCCCCAAAAAACCCGAAACAGTGTTGAAAAACTAAATGAAATGAGGTTCACCGAGCGAGCCATGACGGGATTTCAATTTTAGTTAAAGGAGAAATATGGTAACTGGGGTAAGGTGGAAATGGAGTAAGATGGTAATGGAGTAAGGTGGTGGCTAATGGAGTATGGTGGTAACTGGAGTATGAGGCCAAATGGAGTAAAGTGGTTAAGTGGAGCCAGGGTAAGGTGGTCACTCAGTTTAGCTCTTTGGTTTCATCTGTGTAAATTTCCCCAAGACCAGTTACTGCTTTAAACACAATGATGTTATTAGACAGACAAACGGATAAAGCCACAAACTGAACAGATAGAAGACTTAAGGTAAAATGATGATACCAAGTGAGACAGCAGACAGTGGGGCACTGTGGACAATAATTGACCTTTCACATGATACTGTACACGTTGCTCTGCAACAATGGCGGCTCCATTGGCTATTACTTTACATCTTTATGAATTAACGATATGCAGTAATTGTACTAATATATGAACTAAAAATCTGTGGTTTCATCTACAATCCTATAACTAATCAAAACGTTAAGAAAATAAAACCAGCACGTTTACACATTAGTCATGAAAATGGACAAAAACCGATGTTCCAGATAAACAGTGAGACTACACTATTGTGAATTGCTCCAATACACCCTGGTCCTCTTCAGACACCACCTATTTTTCACCCAACTGACTGAATGTTTGGATAAATGATGGATCTATCAGCATCAACTTATATGGTCAGAGTATTCTTGAGGTTCTTGATGTTCTCACGTGTGGGCTGACGGGCCAGTGCTTGGAGGATGACTGACAGGGCTGTCAGGGACACTGCCCTTTGCACTCTCAAACTGCTCAATGAGAAGTCGCTCAAGGGCCTCCAGCAAAGTCTTCAGTACATACAACCTTCGATTATAAAGTTTTCTTTCCAGGACCTTTGTGATGAACCCACTAGCACACAGATTTGCTTGAATGATGATCTGTTCCAGCCACTGCCTTCCATGTACTTGAATATTACACCAAAGTAGGCACACATAGTGCAAGATATACCTAGTCGGTTGAACACCTTCTGAATCTTATCTCCATATTGCCATGTCCTCTTGTAGGCTATCATTGTAGCAGCTAAATCAAAGGTAATGATTGTCCAACTTTGGTGCAAAACTTTCGCTATGGATTGTGCTTGTACGAGGCATTCATGAATCGTGCTGTTCACAGTGATTGGCGCGTTTATTGGTGGCAAATACTTCATAGTTGTAAGAACCTCCACGCCTCTGACTCCAGTTCAGGACATCCAAACTTTCCATCCAGGCACTATTTGTAAGGGGACACTTGACATTCGACGACACAGTATCCACAGCGTATCAGACTGAGCTGCCACAATCACGTCGTCACTTATATCCAAGGGTATATTTATTTTTGGTGGTTCAGGCTTCTTCTTTACATAACATGGATGTAGGCCTTTCTGTTCACGTGGAGCTGATCTTGCTTTGGTCTTCGGGATACTGACTGTCTCCCAAATTGGCTCCTCCATGCCTTCTATGGCAAGCTTCTCCTGCAATATCAACCCATGTGTACTGTGTGTAGTGTCTCGTACAGATGGTGTCTCTTCAGTGAGGTCGAAATTGTCAAAACAGAAATGGACCAAATTGTTGAGTGTTACTTTGTATGGGGGGAGAGGGCCAGTATGGTCTTTCACACTTAGATCACTTAGATATACAGCAGTTACTATTTCCAGCACTTTTGTATAGGAGACACTGTGCCCAAACCGGTTGAGAAGGGTGATAACTTCTGCTTGCCCTGTCAGATGCCACAGAGATACACCAAGCATACTATGCTTGGAGGTCATCCATTGTCCATTAGTGATTGCATACATTATGTCATGTGACAGTGAGGTTGCCACTCTCTGCTTTTGGTCTGATAACTGTTTCTCTCCAGACAGAAGGGACTGTATAAAGCGCAACAAATGTTGGGGCGGAGTTTGGTCACGTAAGGTGTGACCAGGAGGTGGTGGCCATGGCAGCTCAAATGACTTTGCATGGTCTTGCACTTCTCTCCTCAAAATGAGTGCTGCTTCTTCAAGGATCCTTGAGTCTGAGGCAGCAGCTTCGAATGCAGCCTCTACCCAGTCTACTGCCTTACCTTGTGCAATGTTGGACGAATACTCCAATTCACTGCTGTGGTTTGGTTGCCAGAATTCAACAGAGCAACCAAAATGGTTGATTAACTTTGCTTGAGTTTACATGTTTTGTAATCTGGATTGTAAAACTGTGAATGGTGACTTTGCAGGTACTGAAGATATATATCTCGTAACATTGTGATTCGTTCGACATTACATGCTTGGATGATCTGCTTCTCGACATGTTCACATATATGCTGGAACGCAGCTTCATGGGCAATTAATGCTTCTTTGGCATGAGCCTCCACACTAATGATACTGGTAGATACTATTATCGATTGGAGCCAATAGGCAAAGTGAATAAAAAAAATATCGCATATATGCAGTTATTATGCGATACACGTAAGGGAACAGCCGCCCACGAGATGAAAATATAGTTAGTATTTATGATCTCATCGGTCTTACTGAAACCAATTGATATTATCAATGACTTTGAGGTATTGTAGTGTACTATATCACTCAAAGGGAGATAAATTCTTTTAGCTTATAATGTCCACATTTTGAATACAATAACCAGAATCAGAGAGTTTCCAGATTCTGAAAATTATAACCTGTGTTAGTACTCATTTGGCACCTACTGTAATAGATGGTGATGAGGTGGGCGTGGTTGGTACTCACTTGGAAGGTAATTGATGTTGAGGGTGTTAAGAACGTGAGAGGGGTTGCTGGGCGCCAGGGTAAAGACGAAGGGGGGGCCGTGGCCCAGCGCCCACATGTCGTCGTCAGTTGCGGTAAGAAGACCCAAGAGGGAGGCAGGAGCGCCCTCAGTCACGTGGAGGAGGGTCGGGGGCAGGAGCCGCGGAGGACAGTCGTTGACATCGTCAAGAGTGATGGTGAGTGTGGCGGTGGAGGAGAGAGAGGGGTGGCCTTCATCCACAGCCACCACCCGTGCAACACCCACCCCCCCACCACCACCTTCACGGTCTAAGGCGCGCCACAGCCTCACACCCCCAACACCATCCACGGTCAGAGCTCCCCAACCTCCCAGGACACGATAGTCTACACGCTGTTGCTCCATCTGTGTGTGTGTGTGGGGGTATAATTTTTTTAGCATTATTGATATTGCGCACACGCGCATGTGTGTGTGTGTGTGTGTGTGTGAAGGGATATTGCCCGCAAACTTTCATAATGGATTTCCTGAGGCTTGTTTTTGTTATGATAAAATTGATCGAAAGTTGGTCACGAAAAACGTAAAAAGACATTTTTACCATATCTCAAATATCAAGCGTCACAAAAAGATAGAGTTTGGACCTAAGATTTCAGAGAGCACATACACGTAGACAAAATTTACCTTTAATCTACAACCCATGACTTTTGTGGTTAAACAAAAACAAACAAAATCTTATCCATCTAGATAAAAAATACCTGGGCTAGAGTAACATTAGTGAAACACTTACGTAACACCTGCCTTCCTTACTCACGCGGACAAGAGCACAAAAACGTTCAGTTAAATATCTGAGGACGTAAAATAAAATTTCAGGTCTTAAAAAAAAAAACTCATCCAGTACCCCTGCGTAAGTGTGAGAACAAATTGGTCCATCTTCTTTTAAGTATAAATATTCGCGAGTTTTATGTTTGTTATAAGGTTCATTTCTTTGATCTATGTTTTTATAACAACTTCTGTGTACGCAAGATAGATTATCACTATAATTCAAAAACAAAACTAGGGAACGTATTAAAGACAAGGCAAGTGGCGCGTCCCCCTCCTATCCTGGGTCACTATTGTGACTGCCACCCGCCGACCACCAGCCAATTATCGCTCTTGTCGCTTTTCCGCCAAGAGGATGTGGCTTTTGTGGCCGGTGGGAGGGATAGGAGGTGGGAAGGAGGAAGTGGAAGACTCGGGAAGAGGAAGTGTGGAGGGAAATAGGAAGAAAGTACGGGGAGAGAGGGGGGGGGGGGGAATCTGAAGCGGCGTCAGCGGTTTGTGGTGTTGGCAGAATGAGACCCTGGAATGGTAGGTGGCCTTTGAAGGAAGGCAGGTGTTGATGCTCCCAAATTATTTAATATACAACGTTAGAAGACAAAACTTACAAAATTGACAACGAAAGATCTTCACAGCTCCAAAGTTGTGAATTTTTAAAGAAGGTATTTTACAAGAATGACACAAGCTACAAGCAGAGAATTGTTCACTCAAGCACTCGAGAAACTGAATAGGTTACAGCACAAGCCAATAAAACCAAATCTTCCTAATACTTGAAAACTCGGCGACTGAAAATCTGTTCTGGCACTGTACATACTTTAAAATTACCACACAACACTCGTCTTACCACCAACACTAGTCTTACCACACAACACTCACCTCACAATACAACGCTCACCTCACAACACAACGCTCACCTCACCACACAACGCTCACCACACCACACAACGCTCACCTCACCACACAACGCTTACCTCACCACACAACGCTCACCTCACCACACAACACTCACCTCACAACACAACGCTCACCTCACCACACAACACTCACCTCACAACACAACGCTCACCTCACCACACAACACTCACCTCACCACACACAACGCTCACCCTACCCACACAACGCCTACCATTAACACACAACACTTCCACTTACCACATTAACGCTTCACTTTCACCACACAACACTCACTGCACCACATTAACGTTTGTCTTATACAAGACAGTGTCACCTTACTACACAACGCTCACTTACCCCCACAACGCCTCACCCACCACACAACGCTCAATTCACCACACAACGCCTACACCACACTAACGCCCACCCCAATACAACGCCTCCACCACCACACAACGCTCACCTTACAAGACAATGCTCCACCACCACACACTCCACCTTAATGTCAACGCTCGTTCCATAAGACAGCAAGGCTCAATTTACTCACACACCCACGCTCACTCACCACACAACGCTTCACTCACCACACAACACTCACCTCACCACAGAGCGCTCACCTCACCACACAACGCTCACCTCACCACACAACGCTCACCTTACCACACAACACTCACCTCACCACACAACGCTCACCTCACCACACAACGCTCACCTCACCACACATCGCTCACCTCACCACACATCGCTCACCTCACCACACAATGCTCACCTTACAAGACAATGCTCACCTCACCATCTAAAACTAGCCTTCATTTCATGATATTTTTCATGATTGCCAATTTTTTTTATTAAACTATCATGCAGAGTACCCTCAAGAACATAGATCAGATCATACTATGAGACCATTAAAGTTAACATCATTCAATAGTCACCATTAAACAAAACTACCATGCATTTCAATGCCACTTAATCTAGTTAAGCCTAGAATATTTACCTTTAAGCTTGAAACCACTGTATAGAAAACTGTGTAACTCCTTCACGACTGGATGCTACATTTGATATTTTATTTGGCTAACGCCAGACGATTATATTCAGCAGAGAGTTCCTTTACACAAGGGGTTAAAGAACCTCGAGCACTGATGAGAAGTTCACTAATTTGGAGATGGCTTTTAAGTAAATGAGGGTAAGGCTCACTGTCAATAATTGTGAGCAGTCTGGGTTAATCAAATACTCACTCTATCCCTTAAAGCTGCGGTGGTAGTTATGTATCAGTGCGAGGCGAGGGTAAGCGCTCGGTCTGACAGGGCAGCTAGTCTTGTATAACATGTGTAGTAGCTCAACTGAATCTTGTGGATCTTATGATACGTGTGAGTTTGTGTAACGAAATTTTTACGCGGTAATTCTATGATCAAGAATGTTGACCATAATATGTATTTGACTTTGCCATGTTCCCAGGATATTCATAATCTAAGTCCAAGAAAAAAAGTCTTACCAATAAGTCCTCTGTTGAAAACTGTTTCTGCTTCAACTACACTGCGGCCATCACACACACTCAAACAAACTATAAATATATATATATATATATATATATATATATATATATATATATATATATATATATATATATATATATATATATATATATATATATATATATATATATATATATATATTTGTGTGTGTAGTGAATCTCTCCTCTAAACAACTAGACAATGATACCTTGTGTGCCCTCGGCTATGGTTTAAGTTTTGATGGTTCTAACAAGGGAGTCGACAGTGTTGACATAGCAAGAGGATTTTGCAATTTGGAGAAATTCAGTAATTTGACAAGTGAAGAAGTGAACATGTGTAAAGGTTTTGTGTATGCATCTATGTCGAAGCCTTGTGTTCCAAACTGTCCAGAAAGATTCACCAAAGCAATCCAAGCCCTTAAGAAAAATAAGGATCTACATGTCACTAAAGCAGATAAAGCCAACACAGTAGTGATTTTAAACAAAGATGATTATATCTCTAAAATGAATAACCTTTTATGTGATACTACAACATATTCTAAACTCATAAATAATCCTCTCAACACAGTTAACACCCAGTTCAACAAAAAACTTAAGTCTCCATTGAGAGGCAAATCTACTCTCATTAAACATCTTGCTTCAACGTCCCCTCCACTGCCATACATGTACGGTGTAATCAAGACCCACAAGCCTAATAACTTAGCAAGACCCATCATTAGCTCAGTTGGGTCAATCTCTTATAAATATCTAAATGGTTAGTTTCTTTACTAAATCCCCTAGTTGGCAACATTTCTAACTAAAATATAAAGAATAATATGGATCTGGTTGATAAACTCAATAACTTACACATTAAGTATGATTTTAAACTGGTCAGTTTTGAGGTAACATCACTCTTTACAAAGGTCCCAGTTGATGATTTACTGGAGTTCCTCATAGATTCCGTGGATAATATTTCATTGCCTGTCTCGAAAGACGACTTCATCGAACTCATCAAATTATGTATTAAGGATTGTAAATTTGAATTCAATGGAGAATATTATGCTCAAAAATTTGGTATGGCAATGGGTAATCCACTCTCACCTGTATTAAGCAACCTATATATGGAATTCTTTGAAAAGAAACTATTAAGTAATATTTTACCACCTTCAGCAGTCTGGTTTAAATATGTTGATGATGAATTATGTCTCTGGCCATGTAATGAGGACCTAAAAGCTTTCCTGCCACAACTTAACAACTTAGCCCCCTGATCAAATTCACTGTGGAATTACAGCAAGACTGTAAATTGCCATTCCTAGACTGTGTGATACACAGCATATGTAACACTTTTAAGTTCAGTATTTATAGAAAACCTACTAATGTGTGTTCATACATTCATTATTATTCTGCCCACCATAATAGAGTCAAACAGTCAGTATTTTCAACAATATTTTTACGTGCTTTGTGAATTTGTAGTCCGGAATTCATTGATGAGGAATATAAATATATCTATAATATTGGCTCAAACCTTAAATACCCTAGATCTTTCATAGACAAATGCCTAAACATTACTAAGAAAACTTTTTATAGAACTCATCCCAAGCCCACCCATGACCACAAGAATATCTTAATATTACCATTTCACAAAAAATTCTCACACAATCCTTTACAACTAAAAACCTGGAACGTCAATGTGGCATTTAAAAACTCATGCACTGTTAAACAAATGTTAATCAAGAACTCCCCCAACAACACAATTGGTTGCATTTATAAAGTTCCTAGTAAGGAATGTAATATGTTTTACTTAGGCCAGACAGGTAAAGATCTTGTAACTAGAGTTAAACAACATAAATATAGTGTTAGGACAGGCCAGGAATCCAATGCTCTGTTTGTTCATTTGAGGGATAATGCCTCCTCAATATTACCTTGTATTTCAATTGATAGTAGGAACATCATAGAATCTAGTCTCATTAAACATACCGAAGCATTCAACATGAATTTGAGTAATGGCATGTACAAACTGGACAATTTTGTAATTAAGAAGATTTGTAACCAGGTGAGAAGGTTGGGTCACCTTACCCTCTGACCTGACTACCGACCGTTGCAGTGCTATTTAAAGATTTGTAGGGTCATTACCTAATACCTGACCATTGTGGACCTGGTCTCACCCTCCTCTGTATATATACACCTTGTTTTGTACTTCTCTTTAGTCTGTACTCACCCCTCAAGATATGAGTTACACGAAAGCGCTTGGGAACTTCGTGTTTTCTTCTTTCCTTGTGGTTATCAGCATATACCTAGATCACGCGCACCTTCAGTGATTTACTTGCACACACACATATATATATATATATATATATATATATATATATATATATATATATATATATATATATATATATATATATATATATATATATATATATATATATAGAGTCCTGAGAAAATAGGCCGGTTGGCTTACTTGTGCAGCAACTCCTTATTTTCTTACTCTTTCTCTCTTTATATATATATATATATATATATATATATATATATATATATATATATATATATATATATATATATATATAATAACACAAGGAAAGAAGCTACAGATTCTAGCTACCTAAATGTGTTATCTTCCAGAGGCCTGTGCTCACCCCTGAAAGATGTAGATTACACGAAAGTGCTTGGGAACTTCGTGTTTCTTCTTTCTCCTTGTGGTTATTAGCATATATATATATATATATATATATATATATATATATATATATATATATATATATATATATATATATATATATATATATATATATATATATATATATATATATCATCCTCTTTTATTGACTTCAATCTTAACTTTAAGAAAACAATTATTGAATAATAGATATGCATAGTATAATTTCGTTATGTTATCTTTCGTGTGTGCCTGACAAGAGTTGGCCAGCTTATGTTTATTCACCAATATCTACACAACACAACTTCAAATATTCCTTCCCCTCACTCCTCCCCCAGCACACACATCTCCCAACAAGTAGTGGAACACTTTGTCCAGGTTCGTTGATTTGAGAATTGGGCACACGTGATGTTTAGAGGAATTTGGTCAGTTTTTTTTTGTGGGGGTTGTGTATGTGTGTGTGTGTGTGTGTGTGTTTCCACAGAAGTGTAACAACATTAATCTACATTCCACGTACTTGATGGATTTTCCAACCATTTTCACTAGTTGTTTCCTTATTTCTCAAATGTTCTTTGTACTATCAACCAAAAACTCCAGCTCCTCCTAGTATACTAATATCTTTATCAACATCTGCAGAGGTGCTCATAGTTCTTTCGTCCTTAGCATTATCGTCATCCTGTCTCTTGTTGCGGTCTGTATAAACTTCTTCACCCTTCATTCTCTCGGCAAAATGACCTTTGTATAATGGCTTCAACTTCTTCTCCGACAGCAATGAAGCGGTAATTTCTTGTCGTAAGTCACTTTTGGGCTTTTTTTTTTCATGAGGTCTGCAATTGTGTTTTCTTACTCCAGTCCTTTTCTATGATCAGAGTGTTTTGACCATTCACGTTTCTTTTTCAAAAAATTAATATAATCAAGCCTTTTGTTGGGTATTTTTTTTTGTCTTCGCCTAGTTTTTGTGACTAGATGTCAACAATATATATGCCTGTAGTTAAACATCCTCTCAAACAAACTCACAAACATATGCTTAAACTTACATACTCTCACTCGTAAGGAACTAGAAGGACCGTGAATAAACACTTCCATACAAATAATCACAATGCTTACTTACATAACAAAGAAATACACACACACACACACACACACACACACACACACACACACCTCGATACTTCAAGTTTCCC
>NW_024750875.1:367250-394138 GCF_018991925.1 Homarus americanus
AAAAAAAAAAAAAAAATTACTTTCCCCGGGGAACCTCCAAAATTTTGTGGATCCCTTCATGCCCACCGTGGACCTCCTGAAATATTGCCGGGACCCTTGAAGTCCATGGACCCCAGTTTGGGAACCAATGTTGTATACAATTATAAAAATGGGCATTTCAACTTATGTGCCAGAAGCAAGCTAGACGATGCCGTAGGTTGATTCAGCAAACTACGTCAGACCCCTGAGGGCCACCTGCTGTTTGAAGGAGGGCACCACACCTTACATAGACCACCAGGGGTCACGCTGGTTCGTCTTCCATGTACACCAGCCACTTAGCTAACGTTACTTTTTACTTTTACTTTTATCCTCTTCGCCACTGATCGGCTTGTTAGCCGCTTGGGCGATCGGTCACGTCTCTTTCCTTTATATTCTTCACCAAAGGTCGGCTCGCTAGCCGCCCGGGCGATCGGTCACGTCTCTGTCACGCACTGTTGGCAAATTGGCATGCACCGGCTCCTGAATGTACCTGAACCCGCTCCAGTGTTGGTCAAGTCTTCTTGAAAGAGCTCACAGTCGGTGCCGTCACAACACTCTCTGGTAGATTGTTCCAGAGTTTACAACCCTCACCTGAAAAAGTTTGCCCTCACGGTTTTCTGACTTGCGGCTTCTTCAATCTTGAGCTGTGACCCTTGTGGGGCGAGCGTCCGCCAGCTCCAAGTAAGGACACTCAACTGAGTAGGCCCCTGAGATGCTTATAAACCTCAACTAGGTCCCCTTGCCCGTCTGTAGTATAAGCTAGGCAAGTTCAGGCGCTCCAATCTCTCAGGGTAGCTGATGCCGAAGTGCAGGCACCAGTTTGGGGCCTCCTTTGAACATTTTCAACCATCTGACAGTCCCAGCATATCTCGGGGACCAGATGGGGTGACAGTACCCAGATGGGGAAGCACTTCACTCCTGAAGATCGTCACGAGGGACGGACCGTCTAGATATCTGAACGACCTTCTTATAAGACCCAATAATTTATTTGCCTGATTTACCTTCTTCTCACAATGGCCTGAGAACTTCAGCTCATTGTCAACATACACACCTAGGTCCTTCTCACACACAGTCTCAACTAGTACATTTTCTTCATCCCGTTGGGACATATGGTACGCCTCCTTACCGTTGGTACGCCCCAGGTGCATCCTCTTACACTGGACCGATAATATGTCAGGAACAGTTGCTTCATTCCTCTAAACAAATAAACCTTGGTAAATGTGTAATATGTGTCGTAAACAAACAAAACTAACACACTCCCTTCTTCATCGGTTATGATGCCTGTATGACAGGTAAGTTAAGAAATAATGCTACGATGTCACACCACCTTGTAGATACACACAAAAACACACCTGTGAACCATACAAAATACACTTTACCAGACAAACTGACGGATATACAGAAAGACATACGGACGGGCAACATTAGTCCTGTATACAGAGTAGCGACAAACTGAATTTGACGTCATTTTGCTTCAACTGAGCCACGCACTTTGTTTAATCATAGGATAACATAGCCTACAGTATACAAACTTCAGGTTACAATAAATGCTCAGTAAACTGTTCACAATTAGTTCACAATTCAATATTGCAGAATATCGTTTTAAGCAATTGATAAATTGTAGATTTCTGTATTTTAATAAAACTACTTATAACAATAATAGTGGTAATAAAGAGAGAGTAGAGTTAGACTTCCTCAGTATCTTCCACTCTTACAGGCAATCGCCTGCTTCTCTCGTAGATGATATTCACTCACTTTCTATAATACTAATTTCCAACTAAAGGATGAGGAAGCATCTCTCCAAGTTTTTAACAGTACTGTACTGTATGACCATAAATCTTACTCGACACGGTGGATTTCGACCCTGACGATTGAACTTATTTTCCCACACTTCTTTCAGGATCTGCTGGGAATCTGTGCATCGTCCAACCATCCATCCATCCAAAGCAATGGTCAGCTGGAAACTGCCATAGACTCAGCCGGATTCACTGGGCATGGATTGAAACAAAATGGCGCTTGGTGATCACGTAATTAAATTTTCGGGAACTCTGTGTCGCTCCTCTCAGACTTAAGGCAACACCATACTGTATTAAGCCATGCCCCAAGTCACATGAACAATAATGTCGTATATATAAATATAGCGAGTTAATATTATACTAGATGTTGCCCGTTGTTATGGAAGACGATCTACACGGACAATTTCCTCTCCTTTGTTCCCGCAATATTGGCAGCCTAGGGGATGATCCAGCGATTAACTGATGCACCAATACCTATCTTACTAAAATAAAATAAAACAAACATGAAATAAAAGTAAGTGGAGAAAATCCTCCCTATCACTGAAACACACACAAATCTCCCCCAACACTCTCCATCTCCCTCACTTCCTTCCTCACGCACCCTCCCATTCATGTTCCATTCCTCAACCTCTCCCACCTTAATTCCTTTCTCACCATCCTTCCGTCCCTCCCTTTTCACCCCTAAACCGTAACCCCCTCACCCTTAACTCTCTCCCTCTCATCCACATCAACTCTCCCTCACACACCGTAACCCCATACCACCCTTTATCTCCCCTGCTGTACTACTATCACCCTTTATTTCCCTGCTGTACTACATTCACCCTTTATCTCCCCCTGCTGTACTACATTCACCTTTTATCTCCCCTGCTGTACTACTATCACCCTTTATCTCCACCCTGCTGTACTACATTCACCCTTTATTCCCCCTGCTGTACTACATTCACCCTTTATCTCCCCTGCTGTACTACATTCACCTTTATCTCCCCCGGTACTACTATCACCCTTTTATCTCCCCTGCTGTACTACATTCACCCTTTATCTCCCCTGCTGTACTACTATCACCCTTTATCTCCCCTGCTGTACTACTATCACCCTTTATCTCCCCTGTACTACATTCACCCTTTATCTCCACCCTGTTGTACTACTATCACCCTTTATCTCCCCCTGCTGTACAACTATCACCATTTATCTCCACCCTGCTGTACTACTATCACCTTTTATACTCCCCCTGCTGTACTACTATCACCCTTTATCTCTGCTGTACTACTATCACCCTTTATCTCCCCTGCCTACTTTATCACCTTATCTCTGCTGTACTACTATCACCCTTTATCTCCACCCCTGCTGTACTATACTTTATCACCCTTATCCCCTGCTGTACTACTATCACCCTTATCTCCCCGCTGTACAACTATCACCCTTTATCTCCCCCCCCTGTACTACTACCTTTATTCCCCTGCTGTACAACTATCACCATTTATCTCCCCGCTGTACCTTCACTATCACCCTTTATACCCCCCGCTGTACTACTTATCACCCTTTATCTCCCCTGCTGTACTACTATCACCCTTTATCTCCCCTGCTGTACTACTATCACCCTTTATCTCCCTGCTGTACTACTATCACCCTTTATCTCCACCCTGCTGTACTACTATCACCCTTTATCTCCCCTGCTGTACTACTATCACCCTTTATCTCCCCTGCTGTACTACTATCACCCTTTATCTCCCCTGCTGTACTACTATCACCCTTTATCTCCACCCGCTGTACTACTATCACCCTTTATCTCCCTGCTGTACTACTTCACCCTTTATCTCCACCCCTGCTGTACTACTATCACTTCTTTATCTCCACATCACTACTACTATCACCCTTTATCTCCCCATGTACTACTATCACCCTTTACCACACTGCTGTACTGCATTATAACCCTTTATCTCCACCCCTGTACTCACATCACCCTTTATCTCCCCCTACTGTACATTTACCCCTTTTATCTCTGCGGTACTACTATCACTCTTTATCTCCACTGCTGTACTACTATCACCCTTTATCTCCCTGTTGTACTACTATCACCTTTTATCTCCCCTGCTGTACTACATTCACCCTTTATCTCCACCCTGCTGTACTACTATCACCCTTTTTATCTCCCTCTGTACTGTACCATTATCACCCTTTATCTCCACCCTGTTGTACTACTATCACCTTTTATCTCCTGCTGTACTACTATCACCCTTTATCTCCACCCTGTTGTACTACTATCACCTCTTTATCTCACCCTGTTGTACTACTATCACCCTTTATCTCCTGCTGTACTACTATCACCCTTTATCTCCACCCTGTTGTACTACTATCACCCTTTATCTCCACCCTGCTGTACTACTATCACCCCTTATCTCCCCTGTTGCATTACTATCATCACCCTTATCTCCACCCTACTACTATCACCTTTATCTCACCTCTGTTGTACTACTATCACCCTTTTATCTCCCCTGCTGTACTACTATCACCCTTATCTCCAACCTGTTGTACTACTATCACCCTTTATCTCTCCCTGCTGTACTACTATCACCCTTTATCTCCACTGCTGTACTACTATCACCCCTTTATCTCCACCCCTGCATTACTTACCACCCTTTATCTCCCTGCTGTACTACTATCACCCTTTATCTCCCCTGCTGTACTACTATCACCCTTTATCTCCCCTCGGTACTACTATCACCCTTTATCTCCACCCTGCTGTACTACTATCACCCTTTATCTCCACCCTGTATATCACCCTTTATCTCCCTGTGATTCCTTTATCTCCCCTGCTGTACTACTATCACCCTTTATCTCCACCTGTACTACTATCACCCTTTATCTCCCCTCTGCTGTACTACTATCACCCTTTTATCTCCTCTGTCTACATTCACCTTTATCTCCTGCTGTACTTTTTTTTATCTCTGTTTATCACCATTTATCTCCTGCTGTACTACATTCACATTTATCTCCCGCTGTTATTTTCACCCTTTATCCCCCTGCTGTATATATCACTTTATCTCCCCTGCTGTCTACTATCACCCTTATCTCCTTACTTATATTCACCCTTTATCCACCCTGTTGTATACATTCACCTTTATCCCACCTTGCTGTACTACATTCACTTATATCTCCCCTGCTGTACTACATTCACCCTTTTTATCTCCCTGCTGTACTCATTCACCCCCTGCTGTACTACATTCACCTTTATCTCCACCTCTGCTGTACTACTATCACCCTTATCTCCCCTGCTGTACTACATTCACCTTTATTTCCCCTGCTGTACTACATTTCACCTTTATCTCCCGCTGTATTCTTACACTCTTTATTCCTGTGGCATTATCACCTTTATCTCCCTGCTGTACTACTATCACCTCTTTATCTCCAATTCTGCTGTACTACTATCACCCTTATCTCCCTGTTGTACTACTATCAATTTTTATCTCCCCTGTTGTACTACTATCACCCATTATCTCCACCCTCTGTTGTACTACTATCACTCTTTTTATCTCCCCTCTGCTGTACTACTATCACCCCATGTGTAATTCACCCCGCCTGACTTACACCTACCTCTCTCTCCTTACACCACTCTCTTCCCTTACACCACCTCTCCTTACACCACCTCTCCCTATCACCTCTCCCATACTCACCTCTCCTATTATCACCTTCCTATATCACCTTCTCCTTACACCACCTCTCCTACACCACCTCTCTCTCCTTACACCACCTCTCTCTCCATACACCACCTCTCTCCTTACACCACCTCTCCTTACATCAATCTCTCTCCTTACATCACCTCTCTCTCCTACACCACCTCTCCTTACACCACCTCTCCTACACCACCTCTCTCCTTACTTCACCTCTCCCCTACACTCACCTCTCCCTACACCTCTCCTTACATCACCTCTCCTACACCACCTTCTCCTTACATCACTCTCCTTCACCTCTCCTACTCACCTCTCCTTACACCCCACTCTCTCCTTACACCTCACCTCTCTCCTACCACTCTCTCCTACACCACCTCTCCCTTACATCACCTCTCTCCTTACACCACCTCTCTCCTTACACCACCACTCTCCCTCACCTTCTCTCCTTACATCACCTCTCTCCTTACACCATCTCTCCTTACATCACCTCTCTCATCACCACCTTCTCTCATAATTCACCTCTCCTTCCACCTCTCCTACATCACCTTCTCCTTACACCCACCTCCTCCTTCACCACCTCTCTCATCACCTCTCCTACACCACTATCTCTTACACCACCTCTCTCTCTTACACCTCTCTCCTACATCACTTTCTCCTTACACCACTCTCCTTACACACCTCTCCTTACATACCACCTCTCTCTACCCACCTCTCCACATCACCTCTCTCCTTACACCCACCTCTCCTTACATCACCTCTCTTCTAATTCACCACTTCTTATACTTACCTTCTCTATAATTCACTCTCCTATATCACCTCTCTATATCACTCTCTTTCCTATAATTACCTTCTCTCTATATATCACCTCTCTCTACACCACTCTTCTCTATAATTGCCTTTCTTATAATTACCACTTCCTATTACACCACCTCTCCTTACACCCACCTCTCCTCTACATCACTCTCTCCTTACACCTCCACCTCTCTCCTTACATCACCTCTCCTTACACCACCACTTCCTTACACCACTCCTCTCCCTTACACCACCTCTCCTTACACCACCTCCTCCTTCTTCCACCACCTCTCATTCTCATCCCTCTTACACCACCTCTCTACATCACCTCTCCTACACCACCTCTCCTTACATCACCTCTCCCATATCACCATTTCCTTACACCACCACCTCCCTTACCACCTCTCCCTACACCACCTCTCTCCTTCCACCACCTCTCAACTTACATCACCTCTCTCCTTACACCACCTCTCTCTTTACACCACCTCTCTCCTTACATCTCCTCTCTCTCCTTTACACCACCTCTCCTTCACCACCTCTTTCCTTACATCACTTTCTCCTTACATCACCACTCTCCTTACACCACCTCTCCCTTACACCACCTTCCTATATACACCACCTCTCCTTACACCACCTCTCCTACACCACCTTCCCTTACATCACTCACTTCCTTACATCACCACTCTCCTTACATCACTCTCCATACATCACTCTCCTACACCCATCACCTCTCTCTCTCCTTACACCACTACTTCCTTACATCACTCTCTCCTTACACCCACTCTCCTTACACCACCTCTCTCCTGACACCACCTCTCCCTTACACCACCTCTCTCTCCCATGTACACCACCACTCTCCTCTACATCACCTCTCCCTTACACCTCTCTCTATGATTCACCTTCTCTCTATACTCCACCTTCTTCACTCCACGTTTCATATATTCGCCTTTTCTCCTGTATTCGTTTCTCCATAATTCGCCTCTTATGCCGCCTCTTCACCACCTCTCGCCTACACCACCACTCTCCCTACACCACCACCTCCTTCACACCACTCCTGCTACACCACCTCTCCTACACCACCTCTCTCCTTGCCACCACCTCTCCCCTACATCACCTCTCCTACACCACCTCTCTCCTACACCACCTCTCTCCTTACACCACCACTCCTCCTTACATCACCACTCTCTCACATCACTACTTCCCATAATTCACCTTCTCCTAGCCTCACTCTCTCATCACTCTCCTATATCACCACTTTCCTCACATCACCACTCTCCTATACCTCACCTTCTCTTTACACCACCTCTTCCTTACACCACCTCTCTCTACACTCACCTCTCTCCTTACACTCACACATCTCTCCCCACACCACCTTCCTGCACAATCTTTCACCTCTCTCCTACACCACATCTCTCCCTTACACCACCTCTCCTACACCAACACCTCTCTCTCCTACACCACCTCTCTCCTACACTCACACTTCCTCCTTACACCACCTCTCTCCTACACCACCTCCTATACTTCACTTCTCCCTACATCACCTTCTCCTATACTCCACCTTCTCTCATATGATCACCTCTCCCTTACACTCACCTCTCTCTACATCACTCCTCTCCTACATCACCTCTCCCCTACACTAATTTCTTTTCCTTACACCACATCTCTCTACACCACTCTCTCCTTACATCACCTCTTCCCTACATCACCACTTCTTTCCCTCACCTCTCCTACACCACCTCTCCCTCTACATCATACTCTCCACACCACCCTCCCCTTACACCACCTCTCTCCCCACACCACCTCCTCACCCACACCACCTCTCCTTACATCACTCCCCATACACACCTTCTCCCCACACCACCTCTCCCCACATCACCTTCTCCCTACACCACCTCTCCTTACACTTCATCTCTCTCTCTACATCACCACTTTCCCTTTCCTACACCACCTTCTCCCTATATATCACCACTCTCTCTTACACTACCACTTCCTTGCACTCCTGATACCACCTCTCTCCTCTTACATCACCTCTCTCCTACACCACCTCTTCCTACACCACTCTCCTTACACCACCTCTCTCTTACACCACTCTCTCCTTACACCACCTCTCTCCTTAATACCTCTCTCTTACTCACTCTCTACATCACTACTTTCCTTCACTACCTTCTCTCTATGATAATTTTTCCTTACACTCACCTCTCCCTTACACCACCTCTCCTCATTCCACCTCTCCTCTTACACCACCTCTCTCCATACACCACCTCTCTCCATACACCACCTCTCTCTCTCCCTTACATCACCACCTCTCTACACCACCTCTCTCCTTGCACCCACCTCTCCCTTACACCACCTCTCCTTACACCACCTCTCTTACACCACCTCTCCTTACACCCACTCTCTTTACACCACCTTCTCCTTACACCCACCTCTCTCCTCATCACCACTCTCCCTACACCACCTCTCTCCTTACACCACCTCTCCTACACCACCTCTCCTTACACCACCTCTCCTTACATCACCTCCCCTTACACCCACCTCTCCTACATCACCTCTCCTACACCACCTCTGTCCTTACACCACCTCTCTCCTTACACCACCTCTCTCCTACATCACCACTCTTACACCACCTCTCCCCACCACCACTCTCCTTACATCACTACCTCCCCACACCACCTCTCCCCACAACTCTCCTGACACCACTCTCCTTCCCACTCACTCTCCTACATCACCACTTCCCATAACACCACTCTCCTATATACCTCTCTCTCTCATACCACCTCTCCTACACCAGATATCACCTCCTACATCACCACTCTCTCTACATCACTCTCCTTACACACCACCTCTGTCCTACACCACCTCTCTCCCTACACCACCTCTCCTTACATCACCACTCTCCTTACACCACTTCCCTTACACCACCTCTCCCTTACACCACCACTCTCCCACATCACTACTTCCTTCACAACTTCTCCTCCACACCACCTCCTATACATCAGCACTCCTACACCACCACTTCCTACATCACCACTTCCTACACCACCACTTCCTTACATCACCTCTCCTTACACCACCTCTCCTACACCAGATATCACCTCTCTCCTTACATCACCACCTCCTACATCACCTCTCCCACACCACTCTCCCACACCACCTCTCCCCACCCACCTCCTTAGATCACCTCTCCCCACACCACCTTTTCCTTTCATCACCACCTCCTCACACCACCTCTCCCCACATCACCTCTCCCCAACCACCTCTCTCCCACATCACTACTCTCCTTACACCACCTCCTCCTACACCACCTCTCCTTAACCACCTCTCCCCACACCACCTCTCTCCCACACCACCTCTCTCTCCACACACCTCTTCCCACACCACCCTCTCTCCTACACCACCTCTCCTTACATCACCTCTCCCCTTACACCACCTCTCTCCACACCACCTTCCCTTACACCACCACCTCCCACAACCACCTCTCCCTTACACCCACCTCTCCCTTACACCCCTCTCCCCTACACCACCTTCTCCTATACCACCTCTCTCTACACCACCCTCTTCTCTATAATCACTTTCTCCCATACTCCACCTCTCCCTACACCACCTCTCTCCTTACACCACCTCTCCCTAACACCACCTCTCCCAACACCACCTCTCCCCTAACACCACTCTCCTAACACCACTCTCCTTACACCACCTCTCCCTACACCTTCTCTCCTTACACCACCTCTCCTTACACCACTCTCTCTCTCATACCACCTCTAACACCACTCTCCTTAACACCACTTTCTCCTTACATTCCTTCTCTCTTACACCACCTTCTCTTTATAATTACTTGGTTTCATGATATTAACACTATGTATATTGTTGTTACTGTAAAGAGTCCATTAAGATAAAAGTTACTTCTAATCTCTATTCATAAGAAGTATACAAAATCCTTTCTTTAGTCAATTTATAAAACAATTCGGTGATTATTTTAAAATGCTCCAGTCATATGCAAAACCTATGATAATTATAATAGATAAGAACAAATTCTACTCCATACATTACTGGTAGTCTATTTCTATAAGCATAACCCAAAAATTATCTGGAGATCTTTTTCATTGTATATAATTTCTTTATTGTTAGTATCAACTAAAACAAAACATATTATCCCCAATTCGCATCATCTTTCGAGGCCTATACCCATCTTCATATCTTATCTGTCTTCATTCAGTTTTAGATTTAATTCATATATGAGTTTTGCCTGGTGGTCAGCACACGCAGCACTTCCACTCAGCCACATCGCTTATCCAATTTTGACCAAAACTTTCAAAATACTTTGTTCTTTTGTAGGTAGTATGACAAAAGTTTGCATGAACAATGAATTTTGATCACGGAGAGGCAGCTGGTATTGGAATATGTCTTCCCTAAACCTTGTTCTCCTTGTAGATTGCTTCACACACCTCTGCCTTCTCATAATGCTTTACATCTTCACAACATTAAATTCTCACGTTAACATCACGTAGGTCATTTTTCAACACCTTCAGTACCGGAAATATTGCAGCTGGTATAGCTTGTAAACTGGGCAGGATGAGGTGTTAGGAGTTGGGGAGTTTGGGTGTAAACCTTATTTAAAACTTTATGGTTACATCCTTTCCCACTCCCATTTTTGGTGGTTTTGGGTGTTGGTGGTGTGTGTTTGGGTTGTGGTGTTGTGGAATAGCTCTGATACTTTTTGAGTTGAACAGTGAACAGTGGGGTTTGTTGTTTTTTTTTTTATTTTTTATATGGGGTCTGTGAAATGATCGTAACTTATTTTAATTCAGTTTATTTTGTTTTTGTTGGTTGGGTACAATGAGCTGCTGTCTGTCTGTATGAGCTACACATGGATTACCTGAGCTGCTGTCTGTCTGTATGAGCCACATGGATTACCTGAGCTGCTGTCTGTCTGTAGGAGCTTCACATGGGAGTACCTGGAGCTGTCTGTCTGTGCTGTATGGGCCACACATGGAGTACAATGAGCTGCTGTCTGTCTGTGTGAGTCACACATGAGTACACGAGCGTTTCTGTCTGTAAGGACACAAGACTCACTCCTGTCCGTGACCTGCACCAAGATACACAAGACTCACCCTGTCCGTGACCTGCACACCAAGACTCACCCTGTCTGTGACCTGCACCAAGATACACAAGACTCACCCTGTCCGTGACCTGCACCAAGATACACAAGACTCACCCTGTCCGTGACCACCAAGATACACAAGACTCACCCTGTCCGTGACTGCTACTCTCACCCTGTCCGTGAAAGATACACAAGACTCACCCTGTCCGTGACCTGCACCAAGATACAAGACTCACCCTGTCCGTGACCTGCACCAAGATACACAAGACTCACCTGTCCGTGACCTGCAAGATACCCTGTCCGTGACCTGCACCACACCCTGTCCACCCTGTCCGTGACCTGCACCAAGATACAAGACCTCACCCTGTCCGTGACCTGCACCAAGATACACAAGACTCACCCTGTCCGTGACCTGCACCAAGATACACAAGACTCACCCTGTCCGTGACCTGCACCAGATACACAAGGCTCACCCTGTCCGTGACCTGCACCAAGATACACAAGACTCACTCCTGTCCGTGACCTGCACCAAGATACACAAGACTCACCCTGTCCGTGACCTGCACCAAGATACACAGACTCACCCTGTCCGTGACCTGCACCAAGATACTCACCCTGTCCGTGACCTGCACCAAGATACACAAGACTCACCCTGTCCGTGACCTGCACCAAGATACACAAGACTCACCCTGTCCGTGACCTGCACCAAGATACACAAGGCTCACCCTGTCCGTGACCTGCACCAAGATACACAAGACTCACCCTGTCCGTGACCTGCACCAAGATACACAAGACTCACCCTGTCCGTGACCTGCACCAAGATACACAAGGCTCACCCTGTCCGTGACCTGCACCAAGATACACAAGACTCACCCTGTCCGTGACCTGCACCAAGATACACAAGACTCACCCTGTCCGTGACCTGCACCAAGATACACAAGGCTCACCCTGTCCGTGACCTGCACCAAGATACACAAGACTCACCCTGTCCGTGACCTGCACCAAGATACACAAGACTCACCCTGTCTGTGACCTGCACCATGAAGCGGAAGCCCTGACGCTGTGCCTGGTCTTCGTAGTCGAGCGTCTTGATGGCGACAAGATGACCCGCGGTTCCTTCCGTCCTCATCCCAAAGTGTTGCCACCCCCAGCCGCTGGCCTCAACCACCTGCAACACACAACACACTACCACCATTAACTACCACCATCAGCTTACACACTACCACTACCATCTTACACTGCACTACTACCATCAACTTGCACACTACCACCATTAACTTACACTGCTCTACCACCATCAACTTTCAGTACACTGCTCTACCACCATCAACTTACACTGCACTACCACCATCAACTTATGCACTACCACCATAAACTTACACTGCACTACCACCATCAACTTACACTGTACTACCACCATCAACTTACACTGCACTACCACCATCAACTTGCACACTACCAACATCAACTTAAACTGCACTACCACCACCAACTTGCACACTACCACCATCAACTTACACTGCACTACCACCACCAACTTGCACACACTAACACCATCAATCCACCTCGCACTACCACCATCAACTGCACACTACCACCTGTACTTCAACTTGCACACTACCACCATCAACTTACACTGCACTACCACCATCAACTTGTACACTACCATCATCAACTTGCACACTACCACCTGAATAACTTGCACTGCACCTTTACCATCATCAACTTGCAATTAACTACCACCATCAACTCTGTACACTACCATCATCAACTTACACTGCACTACCACATCAACTTGTACACTACCATCATCAACTTGCACTGCACTACCATCATCAACTTGCACACTACCACCATCAACTTGTACACCACCACCATCAACTTACACTGCACTACTCACCATCAACTTGGTACACCACCACCATCAACTTGCACACTACCACCATCACACTGCACTACCACCATCAACTTGCACACTACCACCATCAACTTGCACCACTACCACCATCAACTTATACCACACTACCATCATCAACTTGCACACTACCACCATCAACTTGCACTGCACTACCACCATCAACTTGCACACTACCACCATCAACTTGCACACTACCACCATCAACTTGCACTGCACTACCACCATCAACTTGCACACTACCACCATCAACTTACACTGCACTACCACCATCAACTTGCACACTACCACCATCAACTTGCACACTACCACCATCAACTTACACTGCACTACCACCATCAACTATTGGTCATCATCTCTCCCCTAGGTTCCTGGATAATAATTTTGGAGCAATTATTATGAGTCGTTACTGTTATGTATGTTGATCAAATGTTATCTATGAGATGAATCAGACAACTAATCAGCATATTTATTGATGTACTACACCTGCCGGATGTTGCTAAATTAATGTACACTGTACAGTTGCCAGCAAAAGTTCTCGGGCTGTGGGAAAACTTTTGCTGGTAACTGTACATGCAGTATATGATGCGGGGGGAACAGGTCAACAATGCAGATGTAACGGTATTGGAATGAATGATTTTACGGCAACTATCAACATCAAATTAATTATATAAACGATAAATAAGACATTTAAACGTATTTACTAATCTGATTGGGGGAAAATTAAGGACCAACTATTTATGAACATCATAGCGACTCGTAATAGTCAGCTAATACTTCAGGTAAATAACCAGAATCATCAGAAAAATCTAATAATGAGTTAGAACTTAATTACACGCCAGGTGAATCTGTAATTATTGGTTCCACGACTGATAATGAGACTAGAAATTCATTGTGGGACCACAAACTACAGTATATAGAATTACTGTTGCACGGGGTAATATATGAGTGTGACCATAGATGTGAAAGACAATAAATTTTGTCATGAATTAAATATTTTATTGAAAACTCGTCAAACAAGCAGAGGACTAAATGATTGGTATAAATTGGAAGAAATTTATAGTAGTTGTGGGCGCCCTAGCTCGTGGCCCAACAATCAGCAGTATACTGTATATGGGAGTAAACAATCTGTCAAAGGGACCTTGTGCGTTGTGGAAATATGAGTAATGTAAGATCAAAGGAGTTACGATTTCTAATTATACACAACTAATTAATCAATTAATGTGTTATTCTCAAGTGTGAGGGTTGACTACCTCGGCTAGCCTCTTCAAACGTGCTCGGGTTCCTCTCTGGTTCTTCTCCCATATTTTTAATTTCTCCAGGGACCCAGCTATCCATCTGCCTCCCCCTCACCCATTAATATCTCTATCATCCTTAGCTACTGTATATGACCAAATAAATTAATTTTTCTTGCTTTGTAAATATCTAAAAAAAATAATTCTCGGTGCTTTTGCTAGTCTTGGCGCGTCTTTAGTTTTTTTTTCATTCACTGTAACTTTTCTTTAACATTCTCCTCTTGTAACGGCACATATGAGAGGCCTTTAAACTCCTTCTGGTGCCTACTGGATGTAAACAGTGGTATCAGTGAAGTAATGCTGTAAGGTTATCTACAGAAAGAGAATATGACAGATGACCGTATCACACCATCCTCTCAGTTAAACTTTAAACAAATCCCAATAGTTGTCGCACATCTGAGAGGACCCCCACTGTCTCCAATAATTAATCAGAGAAATGTGGATCTACACGTGAAATGAATAACCATTATAAACTGTTTATATTCCCATAACTGATTAAAATTTGACGTGAGTAAATTAGCTCGTGTGCCGACAAGAACAGTGATGTGCTAAAGAATTTCAGATTATTTTCATGTGATGGAAAAAGTAAAAGGTAAAATGGATTGATGATGAACACCGTGGAATTTTTTTAATTACTAAATTAAAAGGTGAAAAACATTAACAGATTAATTAAGAATTATCAGGAAGAGAATACACAAATGTCGAATAATTAAATCATCATTTTCAGGCTTAATTAATTTTTGCCAATTATGATTTTTACAATAATAAAAGTACATACCGCCCTTTCTCTGTAATTGGTTTAATATTTCGTGAGTGTCACACAAATACCTATTGATATCCTTTATGTAAATAATTATGTGTATTTCCTGTCGGTGAATATGATGTTTATAATATAGCTTTGAATAATTTCATGTTTTCTTGTCGTACTTCCTAAGGTTTAAATTAAGTTTCTAAATTACAATGCTTAAAAAAATACTTAGTAGTGTTGGTTCTAGGTTACCCATTTAGTTACATGTTTCATTTCTAAATGTAGAAATTTGGCATCCATCCCCGTACCCGCCTTTCCTTGGCCTTTCACCTTCAATTTATTTTTTTTTCTAATCTCAGTACTTCTTTTGTTTCCTTGTCAGTATAAGATATCATTGGTGTTCGCTTGTTACACTACGTTTCCAAGGCTTCAGCCGTTTCCTATTATCTGCTAAATGTCTCCTCACTTGTGATCCAAACACAAATACTAACCATTACAATGCATTTCAGCAACATTTCTATCAAATTAGAATTAATGTCCCTTTTCACCATTGATTTTCGTGATTTTTCTCCAAATTCTTATTCTACAATGATGGATTGGTCCAGTGGTTCCTCGTAGTTCGTTCAGGAGGATGTTGGTATCACTAAAAATGGTATTCTTGTGAGTACAATGGAGAAGAGCCGACATAATATCCGCCAATTCTTGGTTTGCCTCGGCCACACTTAATATATACATTCCTTTCGTCCTGAGTGACTAAATCCGCTTTTCCAGTGTTGGTTCAGTTTATTCTTGCCGAACTTTGCTTTTCTGCTTTGTGAACTCGTTATACTTCTCCGGGTTCCTTGTTTCAATGTATTTCTGTCAGCATCTGGAGTGGAGTGTCTCTTCGTCTACCAGAGTACATGTACTTCGTTTCCTGATCATTCCTATTGTTATTATCTTACTTAGCATGAAATGCTCTCAGTTTGGGTTGCAGGAACACAGAGTTCTCTCATAATTTTTTATCGTTGTTCAAGTATTGTATAACTAATCTTGCTAAGCGCTTAAAGACACTCGTTATTGAAGGGCATTAATAACATTTTAACAACAACTTTCAGGATTTCGTATTGTCATGTAGTCAAACTATTTAACCAAGCATATTAAAAAACTCTGGGTTATTATATTTACAATGACAATTTAACTGTTCTTTTTTTTCTCCACCCACAATATTCCCTTCTTTTCTTCTCTGTTCGACACTGTTTCAGCGTGCGGAATTTCCAACACAAAATTCAGAAAATGCACTTCCACAGGTCAACTCTCGACTTTCTACTTCCGATATTATTATTTTCCTATCTAAATTACTCAACTAGTTTTAAAGTCATAACGTTAGGTCCATTTGCACTATAGTTAAATATAACAGTAGCGTTAATTATGTTCACTGATAACATAGTCAATAAAAAATGTAGCTGCTGGTAAAGACGTATTATGCCAACAAAAGAGAGAGTTGAAGTGTGATACTGACCCGATAAAAGAAGTAGTTGGAGGTATCGTGGTCGGTGGTAGAGATCTGGAGGAGCGTGTGGTTGGTAGGAGCTCCGTCGCCCCATGTTTCGTCCACCTCCACCTGCCATAGGTCACGAGTCAGCCGAGGAGAGTTGTCGTTCACGTCTGCCAGCCGCACCACCACCGTTCCCGTACCTATACAATGTGCACATACAAATAAAATATCTTCATTAACATAAAGGTGACTTCCTTTAAATTGGTATAACAAGTCTGCACAATAAATGAATCTGTTTCTAAAATTAATCTGAGTCATCTCTGTTTGAAGCAGTTTTCATTTTCAGATTTTCCAGGATCATTTTACCTGCACTGAATAAGTTACAATCAAGTAATGTCATGTATGTTGTCAAACTTGGGAGTTGAACATAAAGCTCACACTTTGATAAGATTTCCTTGTGTGACGCCACCTGGACTAAGCCAAGTTTTCTAACCGTTGTTGTGTGTGATTAATTCATCTCGCTGAAGCTCAAACTGCTCGAGTTTACTCTCCTTAAGTTGCGGTATATATTTATACACAAAAATCACAGAAGACACGTGGTTCACATGTAAGTCACCAGGAGGATACAGAGACACGAAGGTGCTTGGGGCTTTTCCTTGTGGTAACCTCCACATGTCAAGGACTTGTGACTTACACCTCACCCCAGTAACCATTTATCACTCAAACATACATTTGACAACGAAATTGTACTCATGACCTTATTTTCCAGCTCCTTCAATAATTTCCTAATCACTGTTTATTTATTTCCTTCCTAGATCTAATTTTTCTCGAATTGAAAATAATTTCTATGAGTCCAGTTTTGGTTTGATAGTTTAGGCACCTTACTTATCTCACCTTTACTTAAAACCTTTCTTCCATTTGTGGACCGACCACATCGCCCCTTACTCTACGTCTCTCAAGAGACTACAATTCATTACCTCAGAATAACTCCATTATGAAAATTCGCAATATAATATTCAATACATTTTGTTACATAAATAAATACATTTGTTTTAAGCTTTACTCACAATATCCCCTAAATATATTTTTTGTATTAAGCCTATAGCTACCTCAACTTTTTTTCCCAGCCATAGAAAAAACTTAAAATTTTTCCATATTACAAAATATTTGTCATTTTTTCCATTAGTGTTCCGTTTCCTCTTGAAAAACTGTAGTCAGTTTGCTCTTTTTTCAGCATTTCTTCTAAACTATAGCATAGAATGGATATAAATTCACTAGAGTCGGTGCAGCGAAGAATGACAAAAATGATTCCGGGACTTAGAAACCTTCCATATCAGGATAGGTTAAAGAAACTTAACTTGCATTCCCTAGAAAGACGAAGAGTGCGGGGAGATATGATAGAAGTATTTAAGTGGGTGAAAGGAATCAATAAAGGGGATATAGATAAAGTTCTTATAATATCCGAGCAGGATAGGACTCGGAGCAACGGATTCAAGTTGGATAAGTTTAGGTTTAGGAGGGAGATAGGAAGAAACTGGTTCACAAATAGGGTGGTGGACGAGTGGAACAAGCTTAGCAACTTTGTAGTAAGTGCGGGAACTCTGGAAAGTTTCAAAAGGAGGCTAGATAGATTCATGGATGATAGAGAGTGGTAGTAACTCTCGGCAGGAGCTGCCATGCACAGGCCAACCGGCCTATTACAGACTCCTTATTTTCTTATGTACTCCAGTGCTTGTGTACAACTATTGATTCTGTCTTTAGTGTTGGAAGGAATAGAAGTGTCATCCTTGACCATTGCGTCTCATTAACCCCAATCACAGGTGCTAGCTTTCCACGGTCACGGAAAATACTTTTATTAATTGTGTTTGTGCTGGTTCGGTATTCTCTCTGAGGGGCGCTTCCACTGCATTACCATCCACTATAACTAAAAAAACCAACCCAATAACTAAGTGAGATTATTCCGACCGGTTGTATATATATATATATATATATATATATATATATATATATATATATATATATATATATATATATATATATATATATATATATATATATATATATATATATATATATGTGTGTTGGCGAGAATAATTTACAACGAGAAGCCATTGTTCTCATCAATTGATTGGAAACATTGTGAAAAGTCATGGACTTAGTAGGACAAACGTCGTACAGTGATCCAGTTACACACACACACACACACACACACACACACACACTTGACCATAACCCCTGAAGAGCTGACATACCCTACCATGACCCCAAGAGAACTGGCACTGTTTAATGGACCCCAGGTAGACCATTAAGACCTCTAAATAACTACCAGAACCTCCTCTTACCCGATGGGAGAACTAACACGACGAAAACCATTACCATTAGAGAAAGAACATATCTTACCATGACTGCTGGACAACAAACACACTGCCATGACCCCTGGACCACTAAATCACCCCACCTAAATATTTGGAAAGACCTTATCAGGACTCCTAGACTACTAACACACCCCAGGTTGAACTTATACACAGCTGACACACCCGTCATGACACCACCATTCACCCTTGAGACTTTTCACTGTGGGAGATGGAGTTATCGTTGATGCTATTATGTTATTACTGCAGGTCGACTACTAAGCGGTAACGAGGTTAAATATTAAACTAGTCCATCAACACTTACCCTTGAGGCCGCCTCCATCCACCGCCACCACCTGGATGTGGTACTCGGGCGTGGTCTCGCGGTCGAGGCAGCAGATGGCAGTACGGACGAGGCCGGTCTCGGGGTTGACAGTAAAGATGGCCTGGCCGGAGCGCTCGTCGATCACATTCTTCTCGATGGAGTATGTGAGGTGGGCGTTGGTGCCCTCCTGCTGGTCGTCTGCGTCCCACGCCGTCACCACGCCCACCGACAGGTCTGGAAGGAGGGACGAGTGTCAATATTTGCACACCATGCACGCCCACCGACAAGTCTAGAAGGATAGGGCGAAGGTTAGAATGTTAGCCAGTTTGATATTACAGAATTTAAAAAGGATTAATCGGGTGCGGCGGATGCTTGGCTACAGCGCTCGCCTCCTGTCCAATGAGTCACTGGTTCGATCCCGGGGCACACCTTGGCCACCCAGCTCTAAACAATACTTGGTTTACAAGTTGGGGTCGAGTGTGGTTTTATTCCTTTACGTAAATATGTTAGCAATAAGAATGAGAAATGAGATTATATTTTAGCACATAAGGGTGAAGATAATACTTAAGTGAAGAAGATAAATATATATGTATTAGTAGTTCAGGGTACAGAGGCAGATGATATAGAAAATACATAGACGCAAGACCTCCAAGTTTGATAAATATTGATTATAGAGATCTGGTGTTGAAAGAGTCAAGTCAATGAAAGATCCTAATTGGAAACAGACACGTCAAGCACTTGAGGTCACGTATGTGAGCAGTGATAACAACTGTTCTAGGTTAAGATGAGAACTCGATTTTATCGTAATGATTATTCTATTATTATTCTAATAATAATTCTTAAACTGCTTATAATTTTCACAGCCATTATAGCAAAAAAAAAATAAACAATTGAAACATCAACCAACAACAAATGACTACGTCATTGCATCTTTCACTGGAGGTAAATATTTTCATAAAACAGCTTAAACCAACATAATAACAATAAAAAGGCTAACTGTACATTCAGCATGACTCTAGTAAAATAATATAATTATCTTTACATTATAATTTATATAAAACCATCGAGTTTATTGAAAATTATTAAATGAAAAGGATGCTTGAGAAGATTTACCCAAGTTAGTCTATGACAAGGGCTCTAATGTTTAAACAAATACAAGACGCTCAAGAAACATGTCATTATATTTTCATCACTATATGAAACGTTTATAGAATGTTATGTCTGTCATGACTTACACAACTGTGTCTAGATTAAGGGATATAACGCTAAAATATCTGGAGTTGGAGACAAGCTTAAGAGCCCAAATGAAATCTTTCATAATACATTACGGTGTCCTGGAAAATATTCACAAGAGAAACGTTGCAATTTTGGCGAGGAAAAAGTCATACTGTAAAGCCACAGCTTCAGTATAGCCTAACAACATTAGGGTTGGCTAAGGTTTAGGTTAATGTTACGTTAGGTTACGTTTAGGTTAGGTTAATTTAGGTTAACTTTAAGCTTAGCTAAATTTTGTTAGGCAAGATTAAGGTTAGGGTGTGTTAAGGATTTTTTCATACTTAAGATTATTCACTTTCACATCATAATATAAATCATAACCTTGAATCAGTGAAAAGTTATCACGTGTAAAATATCTTTGTCATGAACAGACGGACAGGATAACCCACTATATTCCCATAACCATCAGATTGGTGGATAAAATGACACAACAGTTGTGTTCAGACGAAGATCAATACCCCACAGCACAACGAGCGGACGGACGGAGGTCAAACTCAGAACAATATCATAAAAAAATATTAAGTCACATTCCCACTGAGATAAACACATCTACATATCAGTTATATTCAGCCACATAAATAAAAGATTAACAAGAAACATATTTACAAAAGTTCTATAATACAAAGTTTGAAAAGAAAAATCGCCCCTCAAGATAAACAATACAGTCTGGAGTGTCTATTCACCTGACAAACTCATTAAATTACCAGAAGTTTTCACAAATTTTTTTAGAAAAACTATTAAGTTTTTGTGGTTATTTCTCATTCCCCTCCTTTTACTACTACTACCAAGTACGCCAACAAGGCATTACTTGTCAAGAGGGTCACCCTGACAAGTAAAAATTAATACAGTATTAGGAAATTAGTGATAAATACCAGAAATCTACTCGATAATTACAGTAATTACATGGTAATTACTGTTACCACATAAATATTGTCAAGGCATCATCTGAATGTGCCATCATAATCCAGGAACTGCTTTCAATTCGTTGCCGTTCAAAAAAATATAACTTATGTCACGTCTTTGAACAGAAAATAACATAAGTAGTTTGCAAATAACTCCTATGGTGATAAAAATTTGTAACACGAGGCAGGTGGTTGTGTGTGTATATATATATAGGCTATATATATATATATATATATATATATATATATATATATATATATATATATATATATATATATATATATATATATATATATATATATATATATATATATATATATACAACCACCTGCAAGAACAAGAGGATATAGTTACAGACAAGTGGTAGCTGGCATCAATAAATCAACAATTAACATTTTATAATTAATGAACCAGGAAAAAACTTATCAATATTGTCACCCAGCTGTGCTCTGTGTGTGGTGCCGAAATGCACTTCTCAGGATTTGGGAGAATGGCGCGGGGATTTTCCTTTCTAGTTTATTACGTTTTAATGAAAATCAGTCTAAATGGGCTATATTTTAATTAAATATTTATGTATATTTTTTATTTTTATTAGTGATAAAAATATATAAAACCGCCAGTCTTCACATCATTCAAACTAAAGAAACTTTATATTTTTCATCGCTAACCCAATAAAATCTTTCTTCTGAAACGCCGATTTTGAATCACCAAAATTTGCTCCTTTAACCTGCAAATGTTTGTAAGCTTTATGAGTCTTCCTAACTTGTGTAACACGTAACCACACAACCCTGGTGGAAGTAACAGTGGTCATCATACTCATCACTTTATTAGTTTAATGTTGAGGTTTTCAAAGATAAACATCTGTCAGATCCAGGTTGAATGTATTCTTAGGAGATGTTTTAACTGGTGAAGTTGATGGAATGCAGGAAATGGCTGACCTTTTTCAGAAAAGCCTTCCTTTCTCCTCCTCCCCTCCTCTTCCTCTTCGCTACTTCCCTCCTCCTCTTCCTGCTCCACCTCCTCCCTTTTCGCCATCCTGTTTCACATCCTTGTAAAGGTTTCGCTACATTACCCACCTTTGTTCCACATGGTAATATTACCACTGCAAGATGTATTCTTAAGCAAGAAACTTCATAACAAAAATAAACTTTTGAAGACTTTTCGGCGTGTTTAAAGAAGCTTCAAACACGTTCATTTAGCCTTTACCTATATCGTTAACTCCTCTCTCATCTATTTAAGTTAGGAAAGATGCTGTGGACCTCAAAAGAAAAACAATAGTAAATGCCTTATCATACGATAAAATGAATAAAGGTACTAGTTCTAAATAATATATTTACGGAGGCGCCTGCTGATGAATTTCCAAATGAACCCCGCGGTTCTATTGCCACGGTAAGATTGCCCAAATTCTTCGTCGGTTATGTCACATAGTCACACACAAAATCGTTCGGATAATTTTTGAAGTGAGTACATAAAATAACGCAAAACAGCAATTTAATAAACTCCATTTACATCTGCTGCATCAGGTATTGTAAGACGCTGAGAAGGAAAACATTCAAAGGCTGCTATATTAGCTGAATGCTTTTGTCTCGTGATAATTCACTATATCCCCTTCCCTGTTCTTTGACCCTTGTGTATTGTGCTCTCTCTCGCTCGTTACCCTTCTGACTTAATCAACTAATAAGGGATTAACTCTCAGACCTTAACTCATATCCTCCATATCTCAAAGTGGCCAGTGTCTCCTACTCACACCTTCAACTGTACTATCATATATCCTCATTAAGTTCGCCTGTGTCGTCCAGTCGGCGAGTCTGTGACAATGTTTACGTTGGTTCATCATTTCTCTTGATTCTTAAGATAACATGTAAGTTATTTTATTTCTTTACTATAGCAGTTTCTACCTTGGTAATACATATAAGTAAAATGAAAGTCTGACTGTACTATACAATCATTAAAATAATAATTAAATGAGCAGACCTTTCAGGGAATTAATTTTACGCTGCACTTATCACTTTATTTTATCAAGACCCGGTAAATATTTTTACTTTACGTTATCCATCTTCTCAAAAAAAAAAAAAAAAATCTTATTCATAAAACGGTTCACCTGAAGAATTTCCACCCCATTCATCTAAAGATTAACAGACCTAACACAATTTGGAGGTGGGTGTTAGGTTAGGCTAGGTTAGCATTAGGGTGGTAAATATTTAGGTTAAATAAGCTGGGGCTGGAGATATTCAGGTGATCTCATAAAACACAGTTCCCTCGTATATAAATTTCTTGAAAAATTCTGACATACACCACAAACATTTTCTATCAATATATAAAGCAAGAGTAGAGTAGATGTCTAACGCTTGTTTAATAAACACGAAGATGCAAAATAATGTAGCAATTAGACACATATTGAAGATACTTCTGGTTCTGACATAACACAGCTAGGAAGTACCAATTGCATAAATGATTTCAAGAATGCGTAGGATACGAAAACACACAGAATAAAGACGGTTAGGTTAGGTTGAACTCTGTATCCCCATACATAGTACTTTAACATATTCACCCGTAGTTACCCAATTTTCACACTGAACCATGGTAAATTGTGAGACTAGATGTTATGGAGTTTACTTTTGAGCATTAAAACTCTCCAACAGGGGTGTCCAAACTACGGCTCTCATTGAACTTGTATAATCAAGTAGGTATATAGAGCATGTACAGCGATTGTATGGTACGAGATATTTTTATACCGCAATTTGTAAGTGAATCCTTATAACATTACACTAAAAGGGGAAATATGTACACTTAATATTCTTAAGTTCTAAGTTAAAGAAAGTTCACATAAACTATAGTTTGAGAGATGCCTCTGATGTTCAACGGTGATGATAATTATATTTTTAACACCAAAGAGATCCAGAAACACATAAGAACTGAATCAAAATCGAATCTAATTTACAACGAGTCACCAGATTTATAATGATATTAGTTGAAATATGCAAGGAATGTAAACTTGTTCTGGCCAGCTTTATTTTGGCATTAATAAATAATTCACATTTTATTTTTTCAGCTCTGAACTTTAGATTTGGACATGTTAAAGCAGACTAAATTATGAATAAATACTACAGAATAATGTTAATAAATAATTAGTAACTAGTTTATTATTGTTTCATTGAATATAAGTTTTGCACCAGAAAATCTCCAGACAACCACCCGAGTCTTCTCTGGGAGACCTGTTAGCTTTGTAGACAATTTATGGTCAGCTGTCATGGAGAGTTTGTAACAATATGTCCTTATTTTTTTAGTTTTCACTTTAAGTTGTAAAACATATACAGTCGTCCAAAGTTTCTTGAACGAAATTTTTACCTGCGACTATAATGAAGCAAATTTACCCACATCGTTTAGTCAGGTTCAGGCCAAATGATATTTTTTTTTTTACGGTCTTTGTGGCAGAGTTGAAATGAAAATATAGTGTTCATCTGATTTATGAAAAGATTCATTAAAGCCACTGAAAAAAAAAGGTCTGGAGTTGACTTTTAACATCATAAAGATTGCTGCTAAGAAAAGAGAGAAAACGCGGTAAGTCACGCAATATTCGCACTATTACTCCCATGGTTTATGACGAAGATAAAATAAGAGGGAAACGGACCAGTAAGTTAGCAGAGCCTAATCCCCCACCACAGGGGCCTCCAATAATATGTGGGGGCCATGTGTCTTGTTTGTCGCCTTTACAACTGACGTACCGACACTGTAAACTAAATAATACATCCACGATAATACATACAGAGAATAAGGGTCATTAATTAGGCTGTAAATAATGTAATTGATTAAGTACACCAAATTGTACAGCCAACAAGGACAAACTATCGCCTGTAGGAGTTATAATATTGACAGAATACAAAACCTAACCAAACCGGACCAACCTTAACTTAACCTAACCTTATCTAGTCTATTTTAGGTATAATTTTACAAATTCGATAAGAACATGTTAAGTATTTCAATGTTTCTTTCCACTAACTCCACGCTGCCTATTTTGAGCACACACACAAATATCTTGCGAGTCGGAATTTTTTTTTTTTTTTTTTTTTAGAAATTAAGTAAATGATTGAAGCCAAAGTCGAGGTCCTTCAATATCCGTTCTTGTCATACTGGACATGGTAAAACTAAAGTCTTAGGACACTCGCCTTCTGCTGTCGTCAGGGATGTTGGTTCTTGCAGATGAAGTGGTCGAGTTTAGTGCCGACCACACTGCTTCCTTCCCTACCAAAGGCTTAGTATCTAATATACTATAGCGCTAGGTGTGTGTGTGTGTGTGTGTGTGTGCGCGCGCTGGGCAGCCGAAACGGCACAATCGTTTTCCATCAAACTTGGTGGAAAAATCGCAAAAAATTAGTACAGTGGAATAAACCTGGTCCCATATCGATGGTTTCTTTAGGAAGCCATTACATAACCATTTTATTTACGCTGGAAAACGATGCAAGTCTACGGATTTGGCGCAACCTCATTCGCTGGACACTGTCAGCCCACGATTGCAGTTATCGCATGGTTCCCTCCTCCTCCCCCCACTTTTTTTCTTAGCCTACTTTTTTTAATGTTGTTTGGATTTGTAAAGGAAGGAAGATAAGTAAATAGAAGAATACAGAAGGGGGAAACAGAAAATACTTAAGAGATAACAGGTGGGGGAAGGAGGGAGTTGAGTTTCATCATGCGTCTGGATGCGCAGTTTCAACGTTACCAGACGACCTTACAGCTACAGTGTATACTTATTCCTGTGGGTGACTGTACATTAGAAAAGGAGAAGAGATAAAAAGATAATAACAGGAATGCATGGAGAAAATGACTACTGTACAATAGACACAGGGTGAATATAGACAGTGAAACAGACAGGAGGTTGACATAAATAGACAGATTCATACATGCACACATGGACAATATGGCAACTAACATGACAGACAGACAGCTGACTGACTGGTTCACATTAGTACAGACGGGCTTACATTCAAACACCACACAGACGAACAGACAGCTGGGATGGCAATAGACAGGACGGAGAGACTTGACAGATTAGAAGGCATTTATAAACAAGAATAACACCAAATTGACCATAGCTGCGTCAGTGAGGGTAGGAGGTCTTACACCCACCAGCGTAAATAAGACGCATTGAAAACTAACACCCTCGCGCGGAAAGAACATTGATGGTCGGTCAGTCATGTGAGATGGGCCTAAAACTGAGTAACGTAGA
>NW_024750875.1:394237-423671 GCF_018991925.1 Homarus americanus
AAAGGATGGTGGATGGCGCCCTGTCATAGATTTCAGGCGCGTAAATGATCAACACCCTGTTTGCCGGACTAATTGGTAACACAGTCTGCGCTTATTTGGATGATCTAATAGTAGTCAGTAAGGACGCCGATTCCCATCTGATAAAACTGCGTGAAGTTTTGGCCAAACTTTCCACAGCAGGCCTCAAAATAAAACTCTCAAAGTGCGAGTTTTTTAAATCCAGAATCCATTTCCTTGGTCATGTAGTTGACGGTGAGGGCATACACACAGTTAATGATAAAGTCAAAGCTGTATCTCAGTTCCCGCGTCCTACCTCAAATGATCATGTGCGTAGCCTTCTCGGATTATCTGGTTATAATCGTTCCTTTATCAAGGACTATGCAACATTAGCATCGCCCCGAACGAGGTTGCTCAAAAAAAAAAAGATGCAGTGTTTATATAGGATGCTGAACACGAGGAAAGTTTTACGGCATTGAAGACAGCGCTAACCAATGCCCCGGTTCTAGCATTCCCAGACTACACTCAACCTTTCACTCTCTGTACTGACGCTCCCGGAATTGGAGTCGGAGCAGTGCTCATGCAAGAGGACACGCGTGGGAAGTTTAGAGTGATAGCATTTGCAAATCGCAAACTAATCGATGCTGAAACACGTTATTCGGCGACGACATAGAAACGTTAGCCGTTGTGTGGGCACTTCAAAAGTTCAAAGACATTATCTTTGGCTACAAGATAACTGTTTTTACTGATCATGCAGCAGTCACCGAACTGTTCCATGGCAGAAACTTATCAGGCAGATTAGCACGCTGGTATCTGACAATTCAAGAGTTTGACCCCGAATTTAGGTATTTACCTGGGAGGGCGAATGTTGTCGCCGACGCTCTGTCAAGAAATATAGCACCAGTTATGCCTGTATCAGCATTCACTCTTTCGCAACTGGAAGATGAGCAACGACGCGACCCATATTGGTCAGCTGTTATTTTTGCTCTTGAATCGGGCGAGGATGTTAAACTCCCCAAGTTATTTCTTCCCTTAAGTCAGTCTGAATTACGACATAACATACTCAATAGGACGAGAAAATCTCCTGAGGGTAATGTGTCTCAAATAGTCGTACCTGACACATTGCGCAAAGCAGTAATGACATTGTTCCACGATGTCCCACAAGCAGGTCACCAAGGTCGTGATAAATGCTTAGCGGATTTACGAAAGAAGTATTTCTGGAACACTATAAAGAAAGACATAGAATTACACATAGCTAATTGTTTGGCATGTGCTCAACATAAAAGATCGACAGGATCACCTGCCCCGATTCTACAATATCCTACACCAGACCGTCCGTTTGACACAGTCGCTGTTGATGTGTTATAACTCCCAATGAGTCATCAGGGATCAGGATACGTCTTAGTGTGTGTGGATCATTTTTCCAGGTTCGTGGTCTTGATCCCACTAAAAGCAAAACGGCCGAAGCAGTAGCCTATGCATTAGTGATGAATCTCATATGTCCATATACTACGCCTAAAGTTCTACTCTCTGATAATGGAACAGAGTTCAAGAATGAGCTAATAGAGCATATATGTTTACAATATGGAAATAAACAAACTTTTGTGACAGCTTATCATCCACAGGCTAATGGCCTTGTTGAAAGAACCAATCGTAAAATCCTAGAAATACTGCGCCCAATTGTTAGTGGTTTTCAATACGCATGGGAGGATTGGTTACCGCAGGTTGCAGCGTCGATTAATGGGTCAGTTAATAGCTCTACGGGCAAAACACCCTACTATATTGTCTATGGCACAGATAAACGTCTGCCTTACGACATCCTTACAGAGGCGCCATACCCGGTATATAATACGGATGATTTTGCGGCAAAACAAATTCATGTCTTTACAGAAATTCATAACCAAGTACGATCACAGCTAGCGGCGTCACGCGCCGAAATGATCATCAAGCAACATAAACATGCTAAACCTATCGCACTGAACGTTGGGGACGCTGTTATGTTACAGGAACCTGAAAGGAACTCCAAACTTTCGGCGAAATTTTCTGGTCCATTCCGCATAATCTCAAAAGAAGCAGGCAACAAATTCAAAATATGGAAGCTTAATGCACAGATCGCAGATGTCGTGCACGCGGATCGTTTGAAGAAGACCCAGATAAATGTCTTACCTCCAGTTGATGATAATGTGATTGATACATCCTTACAGACTGTTCAGAAGCAAAATGTCCCAAATGACTATTGTATGAAACTACGTTCTGCGAGTAGAAGTTAACTCGTACTTTCGCGTCAGATGGAAAACGTCGACGGCCAACTACAATCAGCATTGGACATTCTTCATGGTCTCAGCACAGCTTCGATGAATTCGACAATAGTTTCATGGACGTTGTCGTTCAAGCTGTATCTCAACAGAATCGTGTTGTTTCTCAAACCTTTCACGCGATTGCTGCTCTAGAATCAAAGGTTAATGCAATCATAATGGAGTCTAACCAAGTTTCGAGGATTGTTACTAGGTTACAGAAAGCAATCCCGACGTTAGAATGGCTCCTTTACTTCACAGAATATTTGCATGCTGCTGAAATTTCAGTTCATAAAATTGTAACCTCTAAAAATGAACTAATAGACAGCATTGTAGATGCCAGGATAGGACGTGTGGACGCGAAGCTTGTGCCTGTGCAGACGCTTCTTGAAGCTTTAAAAATAGCCAAGTTGCAGTATCATTTAACTCCGATTTTCAATGACAATGAGGTTCAATATCATTACCCACTGTTGGAGTCAACCCTCACGCACAATGCAATTCTGATCCACATTCCTATGCGAGGGCAACATGAGTTTAATGCATGGCGTTTAGAACCCTTCCCCTGGTTTGTGAACGACACACTGTATACCCTAGATAGGCCTAAAGAACTTTTCTTAGTAGATGAAGAATATTCATTGTTATCAATAGAGGATTCTGAGGTACTGTCACGGTGTAAGTCGTCTTATCTACACCTACACGTATGTCCAGCGTACATTGTTTGCATTTATTCCTGCTGCAGATGGAATATGTGAATTGGCAGTCATACAACCAAATGTACGCACAGCGTTAGCGCAATGCAGTTATAGGCCAGTTAGTCTAAAGACTGTGTTCCACGCTCACCTTCACAATGTGCAGTATTTGTTCTTTCCAAATCTCACTACTGTAATTTTAAAATGCCAAAATGGTGTTAAGCAGCGAGTTGTGAAAGGGCATTACAAGGCTCCGGATTACTGTGAAATCACTTGTAGTACACTACGGACCTTGCCTACTCATCAGCATTTTGCATTAAATCAAAAACTCAAGTCTGCTTTAATTCCACTTCCTATAATGAATTTCACTATCAAGGATATTCAAATAGTATCAGAGAAATTAAAAGTGTTAGCTTTCTTGAACGAGACACATTTTGCTGATTTGAATAATAACTTGCCATTTTACCTGTCACGGGAATTTGCTCTACCAAGTCTTACGATTCCCTCTATTCTGTTAATTCTGACAATAATGTTCCTGTTCTGTTATTACCGGGCAGTATCATCCAAATTCAACATTGTTCATAACATACTAACCCGTACGACACAAAAGTCTAGGTCCCCTGTAGTAGAGAATACCCCTACAGTAATATCCCCAGCTTAGTGTCTACATATCTGTTTATAACATGGTTAGGGTTGTCTAGGATGTACTGTACTCTGTGAGTTATTTAGGCCTCACGGAGCTCGGCTGGTAGGTGACCGAGCGATGTAATAGGCCCCTGTCTCATCAACAGAACGTATTATATAAATGGGTCAATACATCTGATATTATATTCAGATTCACCACCCTGTAACTTTCCACTGTCTATGAGTAAGACATGAGATTGACACGTGAGCGGGCAACTTACCCAAGAGGGCGAGACCCATAGCTCAGCATTCCTGTAAGCACGCACTGTGATGCCCCTAAGCTTCAGTAGCTCACCTCAACTCATATCGAAAGGACGTGACCAAACGTTTATCATACATAAACGCCGTCCCTTTCTCATTCACTCCTAGACAGTGAGACTTACGGTTGATATACACTCGGGAATTATATATATAACCTTTTATAATAAAACAAAGGAACTACCGTTTGGGTTTCGTTACTTAAAACCCAAATATAAATATGTGTGAACGGACTGGTTAATTGGACAAGCAGCCGATTCAAAAGCGTTTATTTTCTTTTCTTTTTCTGCATAATGTTAGAGGGAACTATGTATAGAGTGATGCTTTAACTACCAATCGAATTTTAGAAGCCAGAAAAAAAAGCGATTAACTTAGAAAAGACTACTTGAGCCTTTAATGGTGATGACTACCCGTTGTTGTATGGAACTTCCCTTTTGGCTGTTCTTCATTGTTTACTCCATTTGAAAATATAAAATTCGGAAAATCACACAAGTAACCGGCAAATATCCGATCTAGGGAATATTGTCTACTTGGTGAACGGAGCGTGGTGGAATAACTGCAGTTTCCCCTGAACCAATCAGACCACTTGCCAATTACTTTATAGTCACCCTAACCTGTTTTCCTGTGGATAAAATAAAGGAAAGTCAATCTTAACTTGTTCAATTATACAATTATTATTGACTAAGTTTGGAAGATTGTGTACTACGAGAAAACTGATTGTGAATATGAAGAAGAGAAACATGGTAAAAATAATTAGAGATAGAAGGCAGGGAGAAAATAATGTTAGCTTAAATGAAGATGAAATGGAGGTCGCAAAATAATTCTGATGTGACTATGGATAAGTTAGTTAAAGGAACAATACGTTAATAACTGATATATGCAATCGAAGGAAAGAATTAGATAGACCGATAATTATTGGAGAGAGAGAGAGAGAGAGAGGTTTGCAGTACAAACTTCAGTAGTTCTAACCCGAACAATCACCAGGTTACTCAGAGCATCAGGTGAAGTGTTTAATTAATGACAGATCACGGAGGTGCGCGAAAGGGCTAAATGTTGATTGAAGTGGAATTTCACTTGAGCTCGTGACTAATATGTCCCATCTATCAATGTAAATTCTGGTTTCTTCTCTCCATTTTATCATTCACCGCTAATAAACCGAGTGATATATAACACACTGGTAATATTTTGTGTTTACATAACGTACACTGACATCAGTTATTCCGGAGAGAAAACGGCTGACAAAATCTTGTATTAATATTAAACATGTACGATTGAGATACGCGTTTGTGTCCTGCTCATTATATAAATTACAACCTTTGTATTGCTGTCGTTATCCCGCCCTCAAATAAAGGATAGCAGTCTTTTGTATCATATGAAAACAGACAATTATCAGCATTTCTTTGTTATTTATGTTGAATGTTTCTTCGTCATTTGTAGTAAATATGACTTTTTTTTATTGTGGTGGAATGACATTGTTATTTGATAAATGTACCAGGTTATAAAAAACAATGATATTTTGATATAATTGAAGTTGCATGGAGGAGTGACTATTAATATTATGCAAGATTTTGGTTTGGGTCACATCCCTGCCTGTATCATGGCCCTACACCCTGCCTGTATCATGGCCCTACACCCTGCCTGTATCATGGCCCTACACCCTGCCTGTATCATGGCCCTACACCCTGCCTGTATCATGGCCCTACACCCTGCCTGTATCATGGCCCTACACCCTGCCTGTATCATGGCCCCACACCCTGCCTGTATCATGGCCCCACACCCCTGCCTGTATCATGGCCCCACACCCCTGCCATCATGGCCCCACACCCTGCCTGTATCATGGCCCCACACCCCTGCCTGTATCATGGCCCACACCCCTGCCTGTATCATGGCTCCACACCCTGCCTGTATCATGGCCCCACACCCTGCTCTGCAGTCAAGGCCCCACACCCTGTCTGTATCATGGCCCCACACCCTGCCTGTATCATGGCCCCACACCCTGCCTGTATCATGGCCCCACACCCTGCCTGTATCATGGCCCCACACCCTGCCTGTATCAGCGGCTGGGCCCCACACCCTGTCTGTATCA
Source organism: Homarus americanus (assembly GCF_018991925.1). Taxonomy (NCBI): domain Eukaryota; kingdom Metazoa; phylum Arthropoda; class Malacostraca; order Decapoda; family Nephropidae; genus Homarus; species Homarus americanus. The sequence goes on from NW_024750875.1 coordinate 400,246, forward strand.
TGGCCCCCTACACCCCCGCTCTGTATCATGGCCCCACACCTGCCTGTATCAAGGCCCCACACCCTGCCTGTATCATGGCTCCCACACCCTGCTCTGTATCATGGCCCCACACCCTGTCTGTATCATGGCCCTGCACCCCTGTCTGTATCATGGCCCACACCTGCCTGTATCATGCGGCCCCACACCCTGCCTGTATCATGGCCCTACACCCTGCCTGTATCATAGCCCCACACCCTGCCTGTATCATGGCCCTACACCCTGCCTGTATCATGGCCCCGCACCTGCCTGTATCATGGCCCTACACCCCTGCCTGTATCATGGCCCCACACCCTGCCTGTATCATAAGTAGCCCCACACCCCTGTCTGTGGTCACCGTGAACCGGATATATTTCTTGATGTTAAGTTACACCGCTGGTTGTGTCGAGAGCCACACCACTGGTTTGTGTCAAGAGCCACACCACCGGTTGTGTCGAGAGCCACACCACTGGCTGTGTCGAGAGCCACACCACTGGTTGTGTCGAGAGCTCACACCACCGGTTGTGTCGAGAGCCACACCACCGGTTGTGTCGAGAGCCACACCACTGGTTGTTGTGTCGAGAGCCACACCACTGGTTGTGTCGAGAGCCACACCACTGGTTGTGTCGAGAGCCACACCACTGGTTGTGTCGAGAGCCACACCACTGGTTGTGTCGAGAGCCACACCACTAGTCACATGCCAGGATCAACGTGAAGGTATTCACTCTGTAGTCCATTTTGAAACAATACATTGCTATGTGACGCTTCTATCTAGCCCCCCCTCCCCCCCATTACCTCATTTGTTTCGGTTATGGAGTCAGTGAATATTTCATCACTGTTCCACACACACAAACACACACACACACACACACACACACACACACTCTGTTGGCTACTACTTTCTGATATGATACCCATCACCATATACTGAAGTTTAGTGATACACACGACACCCTATGAAGTTATCTTTACTATTTGATGTACCCAGAACCATACAAGAGGCGTGTCATCCTCGCTCATGAAACAAAACACCCAACTAAACACCATCTCTTTACCCGTCACTGAGGATAGAGGTGACTTACTTACCACGTGTTGTGATGGTCAGACAAGCAAAGAATTAACAAAATAGAACCTCAGTCTTTAATAGGGATTTTGTGTAAGAATTATATATTTTTCTTATTTAATATTGCTCGTCTTTCAACAGTATTCTTATTTAAAAAAAATCATGCCATCTTATTCTTCACTTAATAATTAATTCCTGTCGTTCCTTATATTTAAGTTTCTATAGTGACATTATAACACAACTTTGGATAATTAATGAAGGACTCAAAATTGTATTTATGTATCATTTTCATCTTACGGTGATTAATAAGAGAAATTTATCCAGTGATGACGAAAATGTGAACTACACATCATTATTAGAATTCCAGAAGCTCGGTAACACACGACCGAGTTTCTTATTATTAGATCAACTATTCCAGATTCTAATACAAATTTAGAGACAATGAGGAAGAATTGATGTTGATTAATGTATCATCTTGGTTAGTGTTGAAGGTTCGCCCAAACTAACACTAGTGACCTATCGGTGAACTTCCTTGTCTAACACATCTGAATGACGCCACTAATGAAACGTATTCCCAGTATAATAGTGGCAGTGATCAAAGTGGTCTTCTGATTATTTTCAACTTCATTTGTACCTGAACACACACACAGCTAACATACTGTACCATGCTGTAGTCTGAGTTAAGTTGGTGAACAGCTGCTGAATACATGGGATTTTAGACAGTTTGTGTTTGTTTATAATCCATTTCACCAAAATTATCTCCACCTAAAAGGAATTAGATTAATTAATTGTAGTTTGATTTCGTAATGCAGTAGTTAACAAGGTCCAGAGTGGTCATATGTAGCCCAGCACTACACAAGTTGTAAGTTGGGACTCAGTTTTATTAGTTAACTGTGTCAGTAAATAACTTTTCTTTGAACCAGGGGAACAGTTTCTCGTATATCAGTGAGAGATTTATTTCCCTGTTGTTTAGGGCTCTCCATTGTCTTCCATCATCTACTAAAACTATTGTAGAATACTGTGTATACATATTGAAGCACTTCAGAGATTACCAGTTGTGTCAGCGATGAGTGGGTCTGTTAAGTATCTGCAGATTTTCGAAATGCCCCCCTTGTATTTGACACACAAGACTTAAACTGGATTTTAATGAAGACAAGATTTTGAGTTTATTGATTTGTAAGAATAATATGACATAGTTACGTTAAAGTCTGCTTCTCAATGTGCCGGACAACATTCAAAATGACTGTCTTCCGTGTGACGGCCATCTTGGATTCTAACACGTCGGTGCTGAATTCGAAAGACACCAAACGTTTACCTCCCACGAAGAAGGTTGTCCAGTATACAGCTGACATGAGGAAACTACACAGGCAAGTAACCGGACGTTTTACAGGACTGACGCACCAACTGACGGACTCGCAGACTGAACACGTTTCTATTATCCTCTTCCTGTCTTGGAGTCATGGAAGTGATAGTTACATGCATCAATGAGCCTTCCATTATTGGCCTGTGATAGAGGAGCTAGCTTGTTGGCACCACTGCTACATACACACATTCATACATACGGTGAGAGTCTCCTGCTTCACTAATATGATAAACGCCGCTGTTGAACAATATAAACATATAGTGAAAGATGTACAGTATACTTTATATTGTGACGTCGTCGGTGGGTGTAGCTGGAGGGATTTCACAGTTTCTTATGACCTATAGCAAACCTATCCACCAACCATGTCAGTCGTTACAAGACAATTACCCAGTCATTATAAAGAGTGATAGTACTACTGCGACATTGCCGTTTGGAGACACGGGTTACCACAGGGGGTGTAGGAACATATTTCCGCAACTGTACTGGAACACCGCGGGAGCTGACTGGCGGTAAACAAAAAACATCTTCCTATTCGATTAAAGGTGTAATATTACCCTGTGGGCGAAAGGAACTTTGATTAATATGTAGGGAGTAACTTGGCCAATAATACACACTAGTTCCGTAACACAGGAGCCAGCCTGAACATTATAGTATTGACTCCATAACGAAAAATATCGCCAGTTGACAGCCCTTGTACATCACACGTAACAGTTTATCTTTAATGAAAATTGGGAGATGTACAGTATATAACAGACAGTGATATGCTGATTTGATTTATTTGTCAGTATAGGAAACCTGCCATTACCTATTTGGCTTTAACAGCAACCAGACTACTACAGCCCTGCAGCGCCTCGGCCAAGGGAACAGTACAACAGTAATTCATTTACACGTGTCGAAATGGCTTTGTTTCTGAGTGTATTGGCAAAGCCTCTCTCTTAATTTATCTTGATTACTTCCATTACTAAGAAGTGTACTCTGCAGACCACGTCTATACAAAGCTACCAGGAAGTACAAATGTTACCTGCTTAATGTCTGACACGAGACAGTTGTTTATAAATACACAGTATATATTATTGGTCAACAAACTGCTGTGGTAAACCAGGTTAAGAGCATCAACAATGGCCTCAACGTTTATATCCGCTACAAGACAAAATTATCTCGATTCAGCCAAAAAGTTTTAAGCAAGTTTAAATTGTGGTTTATGGTATATATTGGCAATATTTCCTGGCTCTACCAATACCATATTATAGTCATTTGATAACAGAAATATTAATACACAACTATTGTGAACTGATCACCTGAAAAATATATTCAAATGTCATTAAAAAAGTGAAAAGGCAAATATCGAATTTATATTCTCTCGAAATTCCAGGCAATGAAGATTATCTTTTGGAAATATATGACAACAGATAACAGCCGCCATTATCTGCAAGTGTCGCAGGTTAGGAACTTACTGATACTAAACTCGAATCATTATATTTGGTATTTTGTTTATACAACCGGTAACTCCACTCTCACCACCTTATGGTATGGTTTAAACTACAGTTCACAGTGATCGAGAACGTAGACTGAAAAGTTTGTACATTCCCAAAGTCTATTTTATTAATGTTACATCCTCTAATTTTAGCGAGACAAAGCAACGCGTATCTTTGAGAACTGTACTTACTGTTTATTATCAATGTTGATATTGTTAGTACCATCTTAGAGTTTAAAAGATCTAAATTAATCATTACAAATATCAAAATAATTTCATAATATCCTTAATACATACATACAGTGGAGAAGTTTATTAACACTCAGACGTCCTTAACACAGGTACTGCACCAGGTGATACTGTACAGTGTGTTCCGTGGTAGGTTACTGTATGTCCTCTGTTGTGTTCAGTAGTATCGATAATTGACACCAAATGATTTGGTAATTTTTTTTTACAATCATGTGTGTTGACTACTGATTACTTTATTGTGTTACTGTTATTATTTCTTAACAATTGCAGTAATTTTATTATGGGTGACTCGTGGATTACTGTATAGATGGAGTTACCCTTGTTAAGTGTTTTATCATCATAACTTGTAAAATAGTAAGAGTTGTAGAAAAATGTGGTGAATATAAAAAAAATGTAGCGTGTAATAATAATAATAATAATAATAATAATAATAATAATAATAATAATAATAATAATAATAATAATAATAATAGGTTTATTAATAGAGTTGCAGCCGGTGACTGAAAATGTACAAACTTACATGTGATTTAGACAATGATATGCGTTCAATACATTTACAGGGCTGTAGAGTACATAAACCAGGAGCTGTTTATTATTTTAACAATAGAAGGGATGTGTGTGTGTGTGTGTGTGTGTGTGTGTGTGTGTGTGTGTGTGTGTATGTGTGTGTGTGCTCAGACTTCTGTATTCTGTTCACCTTTAATCTTATATTTATTTACTTAATATTGAGGGAATACTATTGCTTTCATTCGATATGCTGAGACAGATCCTCCCAGACGTGCAGTAATATATATTCCAAGCACATAGAATATCCATTTCTTCCCAGACATCCTCACCTAATTATTCTATTTACGTCAGAATTTATCCTTTCGAGGCGCGAGTCAGCTTTTCTCACTTCATCTTTTCTTAAGTCTTAAATTTCACTATATTGTACACATTCTGTTCCCTTCTAATATTTATTATCATTAATGTTTTCTCTGAATTCGTTAACAGCTAAAGCACTTGTAGTACATTCAGAGCTTAAACACATACGGCTAACAAACCATTAGGAAGCCAATAAGCTGTTCACACCCAGGCGGGCCGCCACCTCCAGATACACAACTTAACACTAAGAGCTGCGCCCAAATTCCTAAACTCCTCCTGAATACAACCCAATCTTTCTATCCGGTTTAATTTAGACAGATGAATCTATGGATAATTAATTTATTAGATTAGTTAATAAAGGTAAAGCCTTATAGTGATCTACCCGTCACAACATGACTCAAAGTCTACGTTAAAGATGGCACGATGTATTCACTCTAATATTTGTTTCCGGTTTACTGACAGCAGTGTAAAAAATGAGTTATGAAGACCCTGGTAATTACTCGAGGCGTGATTCAAGATATTTCACATAATTATTTGGGTTTCGCTGAACTGTGTCAGGGTTTATGAGGCGGAGAGCGCTCGCTGCTATGGGGTGACACGTGGCAAGATAATGATATTCCGATATTACAATAATGCTAACTCACAAATGGGAGAAAGACAAGTTTGGGGGATTTAAAAAATAAACGTAAGGATAAATACAGCTCAAAGCTTAAAAAAATAGAAGGAAGACTTCTATCCTCTATAGCGAGCCTCCAGTTTAATTACATTGTTAAAAAACCCGGAGAATTACTAGAAACTGATGAGACGTGACAGAGAGAAGACCATTGTGTTGTAATGAATATAGTGGCCGTAGTTATTACAGGAAGCGAAAACAATCATTGATTAGGCACTGCTTGACTGATATTCCGCTAGCTATTATAGTTTGTACATCGTTATGAAAGTGTTGGCAGGTGAGAATGACGGGCTGCCAGTGTTGGTAGGTGAGAATGATGAGCTGGATAATGAGAATATGAAATACTGAAAGATCTTGGCCACGAGTACTGGCATCTTTGTGAGAGCTAAACAGAGATACGATAAGGAAAAGACCCGGTCCAGCGGCAGTAGGTATTGACAGATAAACCGTTTTCTTCCTCATGGTTGTCTGATGGTGACCACAGCCACAGTTCTTCCAAATGCCCGAGTTACGGAAATAGTCCATAGGTTCGTCTTAATGGCTGAGTTTAAAAGATACACTACACTACACTATCGATTTTCTAAGTGTCAGTTTAGTTTTACGTTAATTAGTGTCATTCACAAGACGTAATGAATGATGGAAGATGTTCTACTATTTTCATAAGGCATCAACCCGCAAGAAATTACTGTAATGGATATAACGGCAAAATAAAATAAGTAATCACAGGTAAAAGCTTAATATCTATTTCATATTAATGATAAGTCCATCAAATGATCTTGTAAAATATTACCAACTGATAAGACAGTAAAATGTGACTATGAAGCCTGAAGCAACATGAGGATAAGCACACACGAGAATACATATATTATATGTACAGGTACATATAAATCTACACACACACATAAATATTGAATAGTTTTAAGCGTTTGTGCTTGGTGAAGGTTGTGTGTTTATGTGGAGTATTTATAAATAATTATTTATCTTCAAGACACTTAAGTATATTAACTATATTGTATAGTAATTATACTGGTATTGACTGTACAGATATCATAACCTCTATGTCCACTTACCGTCGACACACACGGCCCTTTATTGTATGCTCTGGTAATTCTCACTGTTTTGTTTTCGAAAAAAGTGGAAAATGTGTGCAAAACTTATACTCGGAGTATTGGAAATATATAACAAAGCGCAAAAAAATTGCAAACAGAGTATTTCATGGCGAGAGTAACGCTTGGATTAAAGTTAATGTTGTGAAATAAATAAAATAAATAAATAAATAAATAAATACCTAAAAAAATAATTATATATATATATATATATATATATATATATATATATATATATATATATATATATATATATATATATATATATATATATATATCAGAGCAACAAGATGAAAATGACCTTTCATATAAAATATTCATGGAATCGAGTTTCATTTGGATTTTGTAATATCGAGGAACATGTTTTACTTCTATAAAAATTGTGGGTGAGGGAGCGAGGTTTATTCCGCTGATTATTCTTTGCTCTCTTTTAGGGAGTCCTATCAGTAATAGATACACAAGTATTCACACTTTCGTACAGCATTTACTAATCTAAAAGACTTAAAGAAAACGGACATTAAATTCAATTTGAGAAAAAGGCTGCTGAAAGGCTTTATATGGCAAGGGTACTTTCAGTAGACACCAGAAAGAAGTTGGAGGCCTTTGACGTGTGGTGCTAATTATAAGCTAATTATAAGCTACACTGACAGGCAAACAAATGAAGAAGTACTAAGATTAGCAAAAAATCGAGGGATTTAATTGAAATGTACAGAAAAAAAAAGAGATACTTTGGTCATATAATTATGGATGGGGGATAATAACATAAATAATAATGAGCAAAGTTGAGGGTAGGAGGGAAGGCCAGGGCAAGACAGAGACTGTGATGGATGGATGAATGGAATTAAAAACTGAGTCCCCAGAGAAATACAAAACCTTGGAGGTTTGGTAAGAACGTGTACTGTATAGTGGTGTTCTGTGGTCGGTGACCCTGCAGAGATGAATGTGATTGCTTGCCACGTTGAGTTGTAGGAGTTCATATTAGGTGACCTGGTCGCGGCTCGTTCTGGCCAGTTTGTGCTGTATATTGGGGCTGTTTGATGTCGATTATGAGGCCGTTATAAATTGGTGAGAAGTACATCATTTTCCAGGAAGAAGCTTAGGGGTGTAAAACTGGACGCCTCTCACAAACGGTTCATGTAAAAGAACGACGCCGGTGTTATAAGCGTGGACGTAACAGGAGAGGATGTTCAAACGACCGATGAGGCTGTGTAATTGTATATTCCAGGAGAGAAACTTGAGCTGCTCTAGATTATGATGAGTGAGAGGTCTTTGCCGATTGACTTTTGTGAGTTATTAGTGGAGGTTGTTCTCGAGTGCCGGATTGGTGTCCATTTGCAGGAGTTGGGATCTCGGCGGTGTTTCCGATGGGAGATTCAGCGCTCAGTAGCAATAGCGTAGTCGGCAAAATGGTAGCAAAGGAATTTAACTTGGCGAGTGATCATTTCGTGTAATTCTTCGAGCATCTGATTTCTTACTTCAAGTTTCTGCTCACCATTATCATAACTTACTTCGTCAGCTCGTTCTCTTGGGAATTGTGTTTGTTTCCATCTCTCCATCTTGATCAACCGTTCTCAGTCATGTCTGTCCTTCTTGAGCTGCTCTTCTGTTTCCGCTTTCTGACGATTGGCGGGTTCTGTCAGTTTCCGGAATTTGTCATTTTCTACTTGTGGTTTTGTGTGTCTTTTTTGTTGTTTTTCCAAACTGTTCCTGCATTGCCTTTTAAAGATCCGTCAGCTGAGTGTTTAGTGAGGCGATTTAATCCTTAAGAAATTGTGTATGGATCTAGTCTGTGGTGAGTGAGGCTGGTGGCGGAGGTGTTTACGGAGGCTTCGGGGGCTTAGTTGGAGCTGCAAGACGACGTGTCAGGTGGATCGCCGTTGTCGGGGATGTCTGAGGCTGACTTGGAGCGAGTGGCCAGTCGGAATTCACACCCGCGAGAGTCATGAGACCGAACACCAGCCGCATAGCTCTTGTTTCCAGCAGTTAGTTGATATATGAGGGCGAGTTGTCATGGTGGGAGACAATCATATTAATATAAGGACGAGCGAGGTTCAGTTCCTTACGAAGGGATAACACTTCTGTTGAGCGGCTGGACATTTTTCGTGAAGCTTCGAGTTCGAAACAGTCCTAGGTGTTCCTTCATTCTCACTCACCTCTGTATGGAAGCTCGCCATTAGATCCAGAGTGTCTTTGGGTATATCCATAGTGAGGGTTTTTGTAGACTCGAGGCGCCGAGGACCCCATAACTGTTGTGGCAACACCGGTCATTATGCCAGGATGACGTCAGCTAATTAGGGATTTTCTGTAATTAGTCCGAGGCTTTTGCCTCACCCCCTGGCCAGGAATGGTGGGTCTCGTCCAACAGCTCCCAACCAGTCCAGGCGTCCTTATACCTCTCTACCTTTTGTGCGCACACTCAAAATAACGCTGAGAACCTGGACTTAAACACAGAAATGGACAACAAGCTTTATCATAATACATCAGTGTTTCACTAAAACTTTTCATGTATACTGTATCATCATTGTGTTACAGTATGTGACAATAAATCCACAACTACCCACTAGTACCGAACACAAACCAGCGCCGCCCCAAACTACCGTGTTTATATTAACGATGTTTCCGAGTGTCATCATTTGGGGGAAGAAATACAAGGTGCCCATTTATGAGTAAATAACTGTTGTGGTATTAAATAACTAAATATTTTGTATAATGTATCCATTGGTGACTTGCAAATGCATTTAATAGGTTTATATTTGAAACCTTATTCATTTCAAAAATAAATTAATGTGAAGAATACTAAATAAAACACACACACAAAATGGTGAGACTTGTGAACTATTCAGAAGCCTTAATTAAGCAGGATTATATATACAGTATGGAAAAAAAATAGTAATATCGCTGAAGTCATGATATTAAACAGACGAAAAAGAAAAATCACGAATCTATTTTCCTTTTTAATACAAGACCAAAAGTAATTTAAAAAAAAAATAATTTGTCATGAAAATTTGTGTATTTTCGATTTATGAGAATATGTGACCGCAAAAAATATCAATAAAAATGAATAATATGATGAGGGTTGGGTGGTGCCTGGGGAGGTCAGGGATGATTGAGGATAATGTGAGGAACCTGTAGTTTATCTTCTACACTCGAAGGTTATATAAGGAGAACATCTCAGACAGAGAACAAGGTCTTCTGAAGATGGCTATGGGAAATACGAGATGAGAGGCCACCCCAGTATACTAACGAGGGAGCCTGGGTGAGGGACGGGTAGACGAGGGAGCCTGGGTGAGGGCCGGTTAGACGAGGGAGCCTGGGTGAGGGCCGGGTAGACGAGGGAGCCTGGGTGAGGGACGGGTAGACGAGGGAGCCTGGGTGAGGGCCGGTTAGACTAGGGAGCCTGGGTGAGGGACGGTTAGACGAGAGAGCCTGGGTGAGGGACGGGTAGACGAGGGAGCCTGGGTGAGGACCGGTTTGACGAGAGAGCCTGGTCGTCATGAACAGTATGGCTGCGTAACCCACATATATACATCGGCGAGTTCCTTTATTCACTGTTATTAACTAAGTAAGCAACTGTCCACTGGTCGTATACTTGATGGTACATCCTGTAGTTAAATATCAGTTAGATCGATAATAGTTGTTTACGAGACAGAGGTTTTACCCTTCAGTGCTTGTACAGTATTCAGCCAAGTTCACTTTAAGCTTGAGGGATTCAGGGCATATTGTAAGTATTGGGGTCACTTCTTAACTAGGATCAGGTTATGTGTTTACGGTTGATAAAGTTCCATAAAATAACTGATAATCTTCAACTCACTGATGACCCAAGTTCCCAGAAATGACTACAAAACACCAAACTAAATTTAGAAACAGTTTTATAAGAAAAGACAAGTTGAAAGGGAGACGAAAAATACAAAAGGTGACAAATCGCTTACAGGTCAAATGTTGCCATAGACTAAGCGACTATTGGGGTAGTTGATAGGTCGGTGGAGACAGCGGTCACTGGAACTAGGTACTCACTGCCTTAAGACATCAGACACCACTATACACAGTTATGGAAGCTTGGCCACGATTCCTTTTTCCCGTTACCCTTAAACCTTGATCTTTCGACCAAAATTCTCAGTTGTTATAATAGTCTTTGACGATCACAAAGATTGGTTCATATATTATATTATTAACACTATTTCTGCAAGATTTGATCTCAACCTATATCCAGTGTTGACCTAGAAGGTACAGCGATTATTCTTGGCTTAGGACTACCCACAATGAAAATTTGATACCGAATTAAAATCGTAGATTTTAGAATAAATAGAAACAAACAAACAGATTATTAACCCACAAACCGAGGCAATCAATATAGTTGGCAGAGTCTTCAATCTCGCTAAGTAACGTAATATTTTAAAAGAAAAGTTATTATATCTTCACTTTTTTTTAGAAGTGTTTCATAAGCCTTGACAACTCATTTGGGATTGTGCGAATACAGACTCAATACCTTTGGAAGCAATGTGGCCGGCATCAGTATTTCCAACGCCTTCACTTTCCCTATTTAAACCTGGGTTGACAGGAGGTGTCCTGGGTGTAAATCAATGACCCTCGGGGCAGGTTACGAGCGTTGTATTCAGTCAGTCAGTGAATTATACCTCATCGTGTTGCTATAGCCTGTATTCTTATAAATCAAATGTATACTTATGAACCAGTTATTGCTAATGCTTTTATACATATAAAACTGCTGTTGTTAAAACCTGTGTACTTATAAAACAGCTCACGTTAAAACCTGAATAATTCTAAAGTTACTATTGTATACTATCTGTATACTTATATAGCAGCTGTTGCCAAACCCTGTTGACTTACAAAAGGACTGTTGCTAGAGCTTGTATACCTTCAATTACAGTGCCATTAAGCACTGTGCCTTATTGGTGCCTTAGTAAAGCTCTGACACTCGTAATGGTGTGATAAATAGGCCAAGTAACATGACAATTTGTTGCCTTAAATGTTGCGCCCCACACACACACACACACACACACACAAAGCAGAAAAATAATATTGTGTAATTTATTTACAACAATCTCAAATAGAACGAATTTTCTTGTATAATATCAAGATACTGAATAATGTATGTTAGGTTTATATCTGAGACAATAACACGGTGGGTGCTACGAGGCGCTGTCACAAAAATATTCTTTCATACTTGACTTGACACAATACAACGTCGTACCACGCCCTGGTTGAAACTTCTTACGAACACAGACAATATACCATGATGGAGAAACGCTGGGACACAACATGGGGGAGAAGTCCGCCTCTCTGTAAGGAAGACTTGTGTGTTCAACGAAAAGTATCAGAAACCAATCAGGGGCAAAGTCCCCAGCTCAGGTTTCACCAGTATATTCTTGATCTCTATTTAATCTCGAGTTTTTCTATTGTTCTAAGTATTTATTTTAGTATTTGTCACGTTTTATCAGTCACTGAGTTACACACACACACACACACACACACACACACACACACACACACACACAGATACCAATAAACACTCCTCCCTTCGGCCAGGGATTAAAGAATGAAACACAATATCTACTGTGTTTTCAGCAGAGCAAACCTGTCTTGTGTTTTTATCAGCAGAACTTTTCAAGAAAGTTCACAGTGTGTGTATGTGTTTGGGGAGAGGGAGGAGGTAGGGGAGGGAGAGGGGAGGTGGGAGGGGAGGGGGGAGGGAGGAGGAGCCACGTACACAAGACTCTCTCTTACATAAATTGTTCAATTGGTAAAAATTATACTCCATTTGTATTAAGACTGGTGAATTATATTGTGTAAACATAAATGACACTAAACAGCCAGGTATTAAATACCAATTTCCTAATTTCAGCTCTGAAGTAGTTTAATAGCATTTTAATGGCGGTATCTGCATAAATTCCGTAAACAATGTCGAAGTCATAACAAGTTTAAAAGTTTCTAGGTCGAGGGGGTACAGTTAGCCATTACGAGGACAGTTGTGTCACTACCACAACAGTGTGATACATACGGATTATTAACAAAATATGTTGTACTTACAAGAGTAAGTTCATGCTGGAAAATTATGCGTTATTTAATCTATATATATATATATATATATATATATATATATATATATATATATATATATATATATATATATATATATATATATATATAAAACAAATTAGTATGTCTGTGTTTGTGTGTGTGTGTGTGTGTGTCGGCACGAGAATTTCGGAAACTACTTTACCGATCTGTAGTGATGATGGATGGTGTTATATGTAGTGATGATGGATGGTGTTATATGTAGTGATGATGATGGATGTTGTTGTATGTAGTGATGATGGATTGTGTTATATGTAGTGGTGGTGGTGACGGTGGTAGTGACAGTGGTGGTGATGGTGATAGCGGCATGTTTGTGGTGATGATGGTGGTGGTGGTAGAGACTGGTTGATAGTGGTGGTAATGATGGTGGTGGTAATGATGATGGTGGTAGTAGTGGTGGTGGTAGTGATGATGGTGGTAGTAGTGATGGTAGTGCTGATGGTAGTGCTATATAGTGATGATGGATGGTATATGTATTGATGATTAGACAATAAAAATAATAACAGTTTAATGCTAAAAATATACTTTTGTACTGTTGTAGTGAAAAATACAGAACTTATATACACCGTTAGACAGAAATTATTGATGGAAGAAGAAGTTTTGGGGACTGAACAGAGACACGAGGAGCCTCCCTGAGGGTGGCGTCCTACCATGGCTCAGGATGAGCTGCCCGAGGGCGGCACTTGCTAGTGTGTATATATATATATATATATATATATATATATATATATATATATATATATATATATATATATATATATATATATATATATCACAGAAAACACATGAATCATTATTATATAAAGGTTAACCAATACAAGTTATAGACAAAAAAATGTAAGGAGAGGAGACTGTCAGAGAGACTTCTACACCTAACGAACAATATGACAAACTAAAGATGGAAGTTGTCACAGCGTGGACAGGCAGCGATTCAAATGGACTTCCAAACCTTTAGGTAATTACTGGGGGTGGACCAACAGACCCGAGGTATAGGAATGATATATTGATTCATCTTATACAGGTTTTTCCAGGTGCAATTGTTGATGGGTTCTTCCTGGTGTAATATAATGTCCCCCCATATACAGTTGAGGTGTCAATACATTTCCAGGAAGAAGCATCAGCATAATTCAACAACTTCATTAATGTTTCTCCCACAAAGCCTCAACTAGTCCTTGGAAACCAGACTGTTCGTCGCTCTGACATTGTTCCTCCCCTTCGAACTTTTCCCTTAATGAATATTGATTTTGATGCTGGGGAGCCCCTGCTAGGTGCCACCCAGCCTTAAGTACTCTATGGTTTGATGGGGAACAAGATGAAGCTCATAACTCTTGGCACGTATAAGAAACTTCTCGTCAACCGTTTAATGTTTACTTAGAACTTTCAAGGAAAATTTAGTGAAATGTGCAAATGAGATGTTAACAAGAAATTCCTCTCGTGAACTAAGTCGATGTGTTCCAGTCCCATTAAATATTAGAGAGATAATAGTCGGTAAACATGCTGCAATAGTTTTCCTATAATTACATTGAAACACTATTATATACAAAGAAACAAAGAACAACTGGATAGGCTTAGGTTAAACAACACGCTTGTCCTACGCCAAAATTTTACACGGATTAAATGGTGACAAAAATAGACACTAATAAGAGCACTGCGGTGGTGTTGTATGTTGGCCCGCATTAAGTACTTAAGTCTCGGACCTGTTATCACTATTAAGAGAGGCGCAATAATTACTGTTCAATAGTAAGAGCACATGCAGAGGTTCACTATGATCACTAAGGCTAGAGAGGGAATGAGTGTGGGGCTTATAAAAGCCCGCATTCCGGTTTCCCGCGCTTGTGATGTCACTCACATTTTCATTTACACGACGGTGAATTGTGGAGGAGTCACTCTCTCTCGTGTGACAGCTGGCATTGCAGAGGAGGAAGAGGGTGATGAGTGCCGCCAAGCAGGCGCTCGTCGGTGTGTTTGGCGGGAAGACGAGTATTGTACTGTACTTCCCCGCGAATTTGTGGTGGTGAGATATGACGAGAGAAAAGGTTTTCAGTTTGATGACTGATAACCTAAGTAATTTGAAACCCTTACTGACTCGGCAAAACTGACGAAGCCAAATAGTAACAGATCGCACTAAACCTTGACATACATTTGCATACCGGGAAAATATTCCGACAAAAAACTTGACTCCGGTAAGTTACTGTGATCTGTTGAGGAGTTTGAGGGAATAATTAACAGAGTTCGATGGCCAATTACTGAACTGTTGAGCTGTTACGGGCTGCAGAAACTTGTGACAATGTCATCCAAGCTAAAGTTATATATATATATATATATATATATATATATATATATATATATATATATATATATATATATATATATATATATATATATATATAATATATATATACACACACACACACACACGTGTGTGTGTGTGTGGCTAAATAGGAATATTAAGCAATATAAAAGGCACTGAAGCGTTAACAAACAGCGATATCTTAAAACAGCCTCGGGTCTCAATAGCCTTAGTGCTTTCATGTTACAAAATATCAAACAGCACAGTTCTTTTGCGTAACTTTAAGGTGAATAAATAGTTTTAGTGTTAGCGGGGGGAGTTCAGAGAGGTGTGTGTGTGTATCGGGCGCTGCGAATGACACTACCTCCGGCTTTGTGCTGCGGCACAATCACCTCCAGCCAGGATTTGTGCTCTCTGACCGCTTTATTGAAATCAAATTTAAAGTTGATTGAAACTGGTAATACTTCAGTGGAAGATAGCTGTAAAAAATGGAATAAGTTAAAAATAAATTGCAGTTTTTGTGCAGTGCTTTGTAGGTTTTATACCATTAGTTTTTTGTTGTTCTCCCCCAGCACTCTGACGTCATATATGATGTCAAATGCCCTGGCGCCCAAGCAAGACTCTTTTCGTGTCATGTAGTCTCTAACAAAGAAGAAAATAAAAACTTTTTCACTGACTCTTGCCTCTTTCTTTTTTATATAACGAGAGTTCACTCCACACGCTCTCAGACTTTACCATGATGATCAAGTGGCGACGAGGATTATAAGTTAACCCAAGTGGTAGGTTAAGACTTCAAGACTTATCAGTTATCTCACACTAGATTAGGGTTGGAAGATTTTTCTAATATACTGAACTAGCGGAAACTAGATGCATCTTATTACATAATGAGGATCTTCACTTTAAGATTTGGATTTTGGGGCAACATACTCTCGTGTACGAGGCTAGGTAGCGCTAAGGTCACCTAAGCGTAATGTGTTTTAGCTGAAAAATCTAAGTTAACAAGCTGTAAGACCCAGCGTCAAGTAATGAACTAATATGATTGGATAGCTCGTCAACTGCACTGTCTAACTCTAAAACGTTACGTTGGAACACGATCCGCCAATCGAGTAACATCCAGGTTTCCAAATACTATTGATTGAGAGACGTTTATGACTAAAAAACACCTGCCAGGAAATTGAACCTGGACCACTCGCTTGCGAGGGTGAGTAAGCTATCCACAACTTGATACACATACTCACACTCTTTCTCACTCTATTTGTGTGTGTGTGTGTGTGTGTGTGTGTGTGTGTGTGTCCTCGAAAATTGGTTCCAGAGAGTCAGTCGTTAACTGAAAATTTCGTTAACTGAATCTAATATTTCAATGGGATATTGGGTAATTGGTTCCAACTCGCAGAAAAAGTACATGCAAAGTACTGTATACCGGTAATTGAATTAACAAAGCATTAAATTTTAACAAAATACAGTACTGTACAATAATAAATAAAAAAAACAATAGAATACTGTATTTTAACTTACTGTGAGGTGTGTACGTCGTATTTCCGGCGGCTTTGTTTACATTGCAAACAGAGGATTGTAGAGGCAGTCGATAATGACATGCCATATTCTTTACAGAGTGCAATGGTTCTAATGCCTTCTTCGTGTTTCATAATAATTCCTGCATTGTATATTATCAATATGTTAACTAAATTACAGAATGACCAATAATTTTTTAGTAAAAATGCAAACATATTCTAGAGACCAACAAGCTCGATGTTTACTCCACTGTAAACAAAGTTAATCCGAGAAACGTTGGTGGGAGATTCAATCAGCTGATGTGCACACAAAAACTGTTTCCTGTACTGTATATATTATCAATAAGTTACCTAAATGTCAAAATTACCAATTATTTTAATAAAAAAAATGCAAAAATATTCAAGAGCACAACTTTCTTTATAATTACTCCACTGGAAACGAATGCAAACATAGAACCGACAAGTGATCGTGGGCCCTTTGTGCCCGGTGGAGAGTCCAGTGGTACAGTTTACCAAGGCGTGAAAGTTCGAACGCTCATGCTTGGCCAGCGCGCACCCGCCTTCCGGCTGACAGGGTACAGCAACATCGTTTTCCAGCGTAAATAAAATGGTTAATTAATGCGTTGCTAAAGAAACCATAGACATGGGACCAGGTTTGTTTCACTCTACGATATTTTTTTTGCTATTTTTCCACCAAGTTTGATGAAAAACGATCGTGCCGTTTCGGCTGCCCAGAACAGACACACACAGACACACGGCTATTCCTATAGTATATGAGATAATCATGGTCGTGGTTGTTATAATCATGGTCGTGGGTGTTATAATCATGGTCGTGGGTGTTATAATCATGGTCGTGGGTGTTATAATCATGGTCGTGGGTATTATAATCATGGTCGTGGTTATAATCATGGTCGTGGTTGTTATAATCATGGTCGTGGTTATAATCATAGTCGTGGTTGTTGTTCTCATGGTCGTGGTTGTTATAACTGGGCGGTCGTGGCTATGGCAACTGGGCGGTAGTGGCTAATATAATCAGGTCGTGGTTGTTGGTAATCATGGTCGGCTATATAATCATGGTCGTGGTTGTTATAATCATGGTCGGTTGTTATAATCATGGTCGTGGTTGTTATAACACGGTCGTGGTTGTTATAATCATGTTCGTGTTGTTATAATCATAGTCGTGGTTGTTATAACCGTGGTTGTTATAATCATGGTCGTGGTTGTTATAATCATGGTTGTGGTTGTTATAATCATGGTCGTGGTTATGATTATGGTCCTGGTTGTAATAATCATGGTCGTGGTTGTTGAAATCATGGTCGTGGTATTTATAATCAGACTCGTGGGTCGTTATAACAACAGACGTTCATGGTCAGCGTTATAATCATGGTTCCTGGTCGTGAATAACCTCACACCTTATTTTTAATTCAAAATCCTTAATTTCACCTTACTTCTTCACAATTTCAAAATAATTTTATATATTTATGTTTTATTCTTACAAATATTTATAGTTCGTTGTGTATTGTATTGTATGGTATGGTATTGTATGGTATGGTATGGTATTGTATGGTATTGTACTGTATTTGTATCCGGCTGACAGTGTACAGCGAATGAGGGTGTGCTAAGTCCGTAGACTTGCATGGCTAATTAGAGTGCGCCAAGTCCGTAGATCTTGCATCGTTTTTCACCGTAAATAAAATGGTTAATTAATGCCTTCCTAAAGAAACCATCGACATGGGACCAGGTTGGTTCCACTCTACGAATTTTTTGCGATTTTTCCACTAAGTTTGATGAAAAAGGATTGTGCTGTTTCAGCTGCCCAGAACAGACAGACAGACAGACTGACTGACTGACTGACAGACACACGGCTATTCCTATAGTATATTAGATACTGTATTGGCAGACAAGCAGATCAGCTGATGCGCGCACCAAAGCGTGTTTCTCCTAAGGCCTTTTTTTTATGGGGATCAGCTCACCCGGACACAGGTCACCGACCCACATCGGGGCCGTGGAGCGAAACAAAAAGAACAAAGAAATTGAAAATGGAGAACAAAAAGGTTATATTGTGTTAATCTACACCACGAAGATGCCGGAAAACCAGCTTTTTAAAGTGAGACAGATTGTATAAGTATGGAAACACAGACGAAGGCAGAGCATTCCACAGTTTGGCTGTGTGAGGAAAGAAGGAGGTACTATAACGGGTTATTCTCGTGTGACCGACATCCACAGAGAAACGGTGGGCACCGCGGGCAAGACGTGTGTTACGGATCCACATAAACCAATTTTTCATACAAATATTAAATCCAGAACAAAATTCGCCGTAAATATAGGGGAAAAACCTGAATAAATCTCGGAGGTTCTTTGGATTATATCTGACAAAACTCAAATAAATAAATCCCAAAATCAAGCCAACATTGACGAGGAAATATAGGATACAAAAATTAGACTGGGTCACAGACTCCTCTGGGAAATCATCCCACATTAAACCTGCGCTGAAGAGAGAGCCTCTCGCCACAGAAAACAATCAGAACAGAAAACGATGCACCATTTTCTCTCCAGCAGCGTCCTGCCCTAGGTTCTGTGAAGGGTTTCTGTTATACTACTGTATACAATGAATATCACGATCTAGATTCTAGAAGATGAATAGTTTAATATTGGACAACAGTTCTCAGCGTCCTGTCTCACTCTCATCCTCTTAATTAGTGTGTACGTGTGGAACGAGTCGAGTAATTACTAGTATTCATTTTTTACTGTGAAAATATTGACATTTAAGGCATTTCGGTTCACTGGTGTATAAATAATTATACGGGATGAACGGGAATTTTCAGACGTCTTCAACATTCGACTTGTTCATTGATCATTGTCCTAAATACCTAACTATGTCCAGAACTTTATATATAGCGTCTGGTTTGTATGGCCAATATCTAATTATTCAGTCTTGAGAAATGTGTCCAAGCGAACATATGGAGGAAAATTGTTTGTGACGAGTTAGTCTTCAAGGAGATCAGAGTTAAACCTAATAACATAATACGCACTTATGAGGGTTAATTATTTCTTATAACACGAAGCCAACTTGAAGACAAATGTGGGGACTAAATATCTGACAATCTAATATACTATAGCGCTATCCGAATGTATGTCTGTCTGTCTGTCTGTGCAGCCGAAACGGCACAATCGTTTTTCATCAAACTTGGTGGAAAAATCGCAAAAAATTCGTAGAGTGGAACAAACCTGGTCCCATGTCGATGGTTTCTTTAGGAAGGCATTAATTAACCATTTTATTTACGATGGAAAACGCACCCTAATTAAACATGCAAGTCTACTTGCCGCACCCTCATTCGCTGTACGCTGTCAGCCGGATACAATACAGTGCAATAAAACACAATACCATACAATACCATACCATACAATACAATACACAACGAACTATAAATGTTTGCAAGAGTAAAACAAATATATAGACATGTAAGACTCACAACTTGATAAGATATCCGTAAGACATTAGCTGTTGGAAATGTGATTAAATGTTTTGTTACTAATCCAGTGTGAAATGTATCGGTATTGGTGGTACAATCCTAATAATCTCTAATCTGATGATTAGGTGAGGTTAATCTGGTTATATTGAGATTAAAGATAAGGTGTGGGGTTTATTCTACCTGTGTTAGTCTCAGGTATGACCCTTATTGTAACAATCACGACCATGATTATAACCACCAGGACCATGATTATAACAACCACGACCATGATTATAATAACGAGGACCATGATTATAACAACCAGGACCATGATTATAACAACCACGACTGTGATCATAACCACGACCATGATTATAACAGCCACGACCATGATTATGACAACCACGACCATGATTATAACAACCACGACCATAATTATAGCAACCACTACCATGATTATAACAACCACGACTATGATCATAACCACGACCATGATTATGACAACCACGACCATGATTATAAACAGCCACGACCATGATTATAACAACCACGACCATGATTATAAGAACCACGACCATGATTATAACAACCTCGGTAAACTGTACCACCGGACTCGCCACCGGGCACGAAGTGCCCACGATCACTTGTGTTATTCTATACGTAGGAAAACTATCTAATTGATAGTTTAATACTGCTGCCCTCGGTCTCCTGTCGGGAGAGACAAACAATATAGCCACAACTCTTTAAAACGTGAAGGAAAGATATTGATTATATTTCATTCTCACGTGGGACCTCGTATGTTACTCCAGAATCCACCAACACGGGCATGTTACCCGCCGGAAGTGACGGGGAAAATTAGGTCAACCATTAATAATCAAATTTTCCTCTATAAACGATCTCTACATCTGGCTTCAAAAACTTGATCATATTCATTATGAAAATAGATAGCAATAATGCTCCAAGCACCACATAAAACAATCGAACCTCTTGACCTTATATATTACGACTGCTAGATAAGGGTAGTCAAAATTTGTTTTTGTACAACTCCTCCCCCCCCCCCACATTCCGTCTTCATGTACCGTACACGTGAAGCGGTAACCCGAAGGGACATTCTTTATTTGTTTTTTGTTTGTTTTCTTGCTCTTCTAGGTGATATCACACAGTGTTTCAACTAGGGGCTAAACTTGTCTCAGTAGTGACCAAGTGCTTAGGAAAAATATTTTGTTACTCATATTAGTTCATGGCACAGCAGGCGAGGGTAATATTCATTGGACGCACTTGTGGAGAGTTGAATATTTGAATTGTCTATAAAAATAAAGTGAGATGTTTGTCGATGAGAAAAGATACTTCATATTTAATTAGATAAAGGTTAGAGAAAGTACAGAACCTTGAGAAACCCCGGATTTGGCTGAATGAGTCACATAAAAAATCCTTTAGGAACTCCGTCCACTAAGGGACTATTAATGAAATCTTTGGTAGTGACTCGTAATTATGATTTCAGAAGTAGCTCCTTTTATTGACTGGCATTTTCCGCATATTTGCTACTTTATGAAATTCGTCAACGAGAACACCCGGATCAAAACATACAGGGAGGATTGATCATTTAAGTGTTTACTAAATTCAAAGAAAGACTGACACCGCTTGACTTTATAAAGCACCTTCGCTAACATTAAATGCTTAGTCACATCAGAAAAACTCTTGGCTCCCTCATTGTTGGGGAATCAAGAGGTTACCAGATCTGGGGACAAACGGTATCAGCTGATCCATGATTTGAGATGAAGGACGTAAGATTCTGCAGTACATTTATATAATCTATGTATATCGATGATAGCTACATGGTGTTCATATTTTGTTATGGAGGGAGATAATAACTAAAGAAGCGGCGTCTCTCCCACTAATCTGAATCGCCCTGACATGAATACTATTTAGCCTTCAACTTCATGCACTGACCATGGCAATTCGGTAGGACATTCGGACATGGGTAAACATTAATTCGTTACTCAATTCCAGAATATAGAAAGATTCATATTGCGCGAATATATAATCCCCCCAGTAACTGACCTTGAAGATGGTGGCAGGAAGGTGTCGGTCATCCTCCTCCACGACGGCCACATGGATGTCGCTCTCACGGAAGCGCGGGGCGTTGTCGTTGACGTCAGCGAC
The DNA here is from genome assembly GCF_018991925.1 of Homarus americanus. Taxonomy (NCBI): domain Eukaryota; kingdom Metazoa; phylum Arthropoda; class Malacostraca; order Decapoda; family Nephropidae; genus Homarus; species Homarus americanus. The sequence goes on from NW_024750875.1 coordinate 422,562, forward strand.
CGTCACCTGCACGATGGAGTGTACAGTTCGTCCTGCTGCCTCCGCTGCCACTACCAGCTCATGCTGTGGGAGACAACATATATCTTATCAGCACCATCATGGTGTGTCCTGCCACTACAACCAGGTCAACATATGAAAACAACATATACCTCACTATAATTACACTCAGATTGTGAAAAAGTGCACCACGGAGGAGGAACAGTACAAGCTTATGATGGACACCTGACGAAAACCATTATAGTAGTCAAAAGTCTCTGAAAATTGTTAATCACAAAGTAAAGTTCCAGAATGTATATAAAAAATACTTAAGTCAATATATGTTTGGTGTTTGGTTTCAGTGATAGATAACAATATAAAACATCTGAAACCGAGGTCAATACAGAGGAATTCGAGACCACCTCCAAGAACAAGAGAAACATTAAACTAAATATTATTAAGGGCTCAAACCAAGGCAGTGTTGGATAATACCTTCATTGGTAGAATTTAATGCCGTTTCTAATTTACCTCTGAGTACAAGTTTATAAGACTGGAAAAAATATATTATGTTGTAGTAAAGAATAACAAATACATAAACTATGCAGGTGAATTGTAGCATTAATAAGGACTGAGAAGTGGTGCTGGAGTTACAGTATAAACAACTTGAGGCGCGGACTGTAGATTAGTCTATACAATGGTGATCAACTTTTAAAAATTACGATTGTTTCACCAAAAATGTTTATTTACTTCAAGTATTTCAAGAAATATAAGAAGGTAGTAATAATAAAATCATTTTATGAAAATATTTAATTAAAGTTCATAATATAATAACCACACCATTTTAGCTGATATAACTTATTACATAATGTGTACGTAGTAAAATTCGGGTAAAAGCGTTACGTATTGTGTGTTCTCTTAATGCAGGAACAGCATATCAAGCTTACAGGATACTTAAACCTGCCTTTGAAGTCCACAGACTAAAACGCGCAGCAAATATTTTACAATTACCAACATAAAGACAAGAAAGTAAATCCATATGATTATTTTTACTTGTTGATGTATCGATTATTATATATTTTAAACAGATGGTTAGTTCTGTGGAGATAAACTTAAACTTTCTTAATAAAAATGGGG